>NW_010552138.1:0-13899 GCF_000687285.1 Phaethon lepturus
AATAAATAGTACTACTGAATTTTATAAAACCTATAGGAAGAACAACCTATAACATATCAGGTCATATGGAGAAATTACTTTTGGTAATTAAATATAAGACCAATTTATAACTCCCATTCCAATATATAACTGATGGGCAGAACGCACTCAGCTAGGTGTAAAATTGTTGGTCATTGCCATGCAGCTTTCACTTGTCAGCCTGTATCAGAGGTTTGACCTGAAAGGAAAAGTGGTGGCTGTTCTACCAGCAGGTCCCATACATGGTTCTCATATACAGACCAAGCACTCGACTGCTTTCTCATAACCAGAGTGGGTCTTGCAGAACTTGTAAAGCCATGCCAACTACTTCCTATTCTGTGTATAAACAGGTAGCTGACTCATTTTGTCAGAAAATAATTTAGTGTAACTATTTCGTATAAAAAAACCCAACAATATAAAAATCCAATGCAGTCATAAAAACAATGATGAAACCACAGAAAAATAGTATAACAAGGTTTTAATGTAGTTATTTCTCTTGGAATCATCTCTGAAAACCCTCTATGTTGATTAGAATGATTGATAAAATGATCGTTTTCTGCTGCACTATAAAAAAGAATGGGAGGTTATTAACACTATTTTAGTTACTAGCATGCATGGTAGAGGAATCAATATGTAAGCACTTAAATAAGGGCATTACATGTGATAAGCAAAACAGTTTCATAAAGAACAGATCTGAAGGACAGGGATTGAGAGCAGAATAAACCCCCCATAATCCAGGAGGAAGCAGTTAAAGACCTGCTATGACACCTGGACACTCACAAGTCTATGGGGCTGAATGGGATCCACCCAAGAGTACTGGTGGAGCTGGCGGAGGAGCTTGCCAAGTCACTCCCCATCATTTATCAGCAGTCCTGGTTAACAGGGGAGGTCTCAGATGACTGGAGACTTGGCAATATGAGGCCCATCTACAAGAAAGGCTGGAAGGAGGATTCTGGGAATTACAAGCCTGTCAGCCTTGGTACCTGGGTACCAGGGAAGATTATGGAGTGGTTCATCTTGACAGTGCTCACAGGGCATGTGAAGAACAACCAAGGGATCAGGCCCAGCCAGCATGGGTTCATGGAAGACAGGTCCTGCTTGACCTACCTGATCTCCTTCTATGACCAGGTTACCCACCTGGTGGATGAGGGAAAGACTGTGGACGTTGTCTACCTGGACTTTAGTGAACCCTTTGACAGCATCTCCCACAGCATTCTCCTGGGGAAACTGGTGGCTTCTGGCTTAGACATGTGAACTCTTCGCTGGGTAAAGAACTGGCTGGATGGCCAAGCCCAGAGAGTTGTGGTGAATGGAGTTAAATCCAGTTGGCAGCCAGTCACAAGTGGTGTTTCCCAGGGTTCAGTTTTGGAGATGGTCTTACTTAATATTTTTATTGATGATGTGAATGAGGGTATCGAGTGCTCCCTCAGTAGGTTTGCAGATGACACCAAGTTGGGTGGGAGTGTTGATCTGCTCAAGGGCAGGAATGTTCTGCAGAGGGATCTGGACAGGCTGGATTGATGGGATGAGGTCAACTGTATGAGGTTTAACAAGGCCAAGTGCCGGGTCCCACACTTCGGTCACAACATGCCCAGGTGGCCAAGAAGGCCAACAGCATCCTGGCCTGTATCAGAAATAGTGTGACCAGCAGGACCAGGGAAGTGATTGTGCCCCTGTACTCGTCACTGATGAGGCCGCACCTTGAATCCTGTGTTCAGTTTTGGGCCCCTCACTACAAGAAGGACGTTGAGGTGCTGGAGCGTGTCCAGAGAAGGGCAACGAAGCTGGTGAGGGGTCTGGAGCACAAGTCTTATGGGGAGCGGCTGAGGAAACTGGGGTTGTTTAGTCTGGAGAAGAAGAGGCTGAGGGGAGACCTTATCGCTCTCTACAGCTACCTGAAAGGGGGTTGTGGTGAGGTGGGTGTTGGTCTCTTCTCCCAAGTAACTAGTGATAGAACATGAGGAAATGGTCTCATGTTGTGCCAGGGGAAGTTTAGACTAGATACTGGGAAAAATGTCTTTAGTGAAAGCGTGGTCAAGCATTAGAACAGGCTGCCTAGGGAAGTGGTGGTTTCACCATCACTGAAACTGTTAAAAAAACATGTAGGCGTGGCAGTTCGGGACATGGTTTAGTGGGCAGGGTGATGTTGGGTTGTTGGTGTGACTTGATGATCTTAGAGGTCTTTTCCGACCTTAATGATTCTGTGATTCTGTGATCATATTAAAGCAATGACAAAGATCTGATGAAATTACTATCTTGGTGAAGAAATCTGATGAAGTTAATACAGTTTATTTAGACCTTGCTGAAGGCTTTGTAATAGACTCCAGTCCAGAAACATAAAGTTAAGATGATGATGCTTTGCTGAGAACACCAACAGGGGAAGCTAATCTGATTCATAAAACAACAATAAGAAATAAAATTCCACTGGAGGGAGGTTAAAAAGAGGTTAATGTGGGATCTTCTTAGCACTGATGAGGAGAAAGATATATAACTAACAGATTTATTTGATTATCCTATTAAACTGGTAGAAGTGAAGATGTTTTCAAATAAAATCAGTTAAGTTACCATAGTATGAAAGGAGAAAAGAGAAATCAGGTTTAGGCTCCTAGTCTTTATGGTGGAAGTTGATGATTAGAGGGAATAACAAAGGAGCTCGTTAAGAAGCAATAAACAAGTCAATAAGGATGATAATGGCTAAAATGCTGAGAAAAAAAATCACAGGACTTGATTCACAAGAATGTTTTTTTTTAGTGATTTCAGCATAATTGCAGTGTAAAACTCAATTCACATAATGCAGCAACAGCTAAATTGCCTCAAGACCAAAAGCAGTTAGCCATTTCCCATCAAAGATAAAAATGTATGTATAAGTGAAGGAATTCTGGAATTATTCTGTATTGTTGAAATAACCATTCAAACATTTGAAAACCTTGGGTTTTATTTTGCGTTATTTAACTTGCCCTGTTTTTCTGCCATTAGTTTATTTGCCATATGTTTCATTGTGCTCACTTTCATTTATCTTATTTTAGTATGAAAGACTAATACAACTTGAAACTCTAAATATCATGATGTGGAAACTAATTAGAATCATCATTACTACTAACAAAGAATTCCTTCCACAAATGTGTATGCCAGCATCCTCAGGGGCAGCATATCTTCTCTATTTCACTCTAGGTAGCTTGGTAAATTATTCAAGGTCCTCTGTAAAAGACAAAGCAGACATGCCATTGAGTTATTTTAACAAATTTGTCTCTAGGATGCTTATGAAAATTCTGTACCTAAATTACCTGAATCCCAGTTTGATTCCAGCCTGTAATTTCCTATGCTTTGCTTCAACAGACTATTGCAGATCCCATCACAGGATTAACTCAATCTTTGTTTACGTGTGCGGTAGCAAAAAGATTAATGACTGAGGACTCTCTTGTTGCTTATCAGTCTTTCGAGAGTCCAGACAGAAAAAAACCTCGTATAGCCCAATATGAATCCTAAACATACATATTAACTATAATACTGCACATTTATCTGATTAAAATAACTCAGGAAAAGATTACAATAAAGGATTTGTATGACATTTAGATAGTCCTATCTCTTATATGTTATTATAGAGTAAAACTAACTTTGAGAGTCTTAGTATTGGCGCTTTGATTTTAATGTAAATTCTCTAAATCTATTCAGTTAAGGTCAATGCATCTGTCATGGCCTATTTGAAAAAAATGAAGCAGTGAGACCTAACTGAAAATGTAGTAGCTCAGAGGCTTTTTACTGAGTCCATACTCCAAGATGAATTTCAATCACACAGCAGGCCTCATTTTTAGAAGTAAAGGTTGTAAGCCAAGGAGATCAGACACAGGGATTTTTTTTTTTTTTTTTTAGTTCAGAATTTATAGGTCTTAATTGTTGGAAATTTCTGAAGAAAGTGAGGTGTCTGTGTACTCATGTAATTATGGCTGGTAACTGTAGCCCTGCATATAGCAAGACATACCTTGCATTTTCCATTACTAAAATAAATCAATCACCAAGAACATATGGCCAAAGTTTGAGCCACAGTAGTTATTGTGGAATATCTGCCACATGCTAAATTTGCTCTTAAAAATCAATAAAATTCAATTTTAGAACAAGTGGTGGGGGAAATAAGTAATTTTTCCATGGTCAGTCATTTTTTTATATAACTATTTAGTTACTATACTTCAGAGTGAAAATTTAAATCTGGTTTATGAATGGTTGTATGCAAAAAGCTATTTAAATATGTCTAAGTTCCAAGTCTCCTATTGCTCAAAATTGAACATGTTGGGTACAGAATTCATGCTTCTCCATCTTCAATCTACTGACCAGATAACCAGGTAGTCCTCCAAAGAGTAATTATTGTAACCTCTTTAGAGGCCTTAGTCAATAGAGACACAACCCAAAATCCTGGTCAAAGCAAGGATGCGTGGATTTTCAGAAAACTTTTCAAAGTTTTTATGAAACTTTTTCTTCCCAGAGGCAAACTGACTTTCTGTTTCAACATTTTCCCCTCTCTTCCACCTAAATCTCCTTCCCTCATCTCTCTCTAGTCCCACCAGATCCACTTCCGTTCAACAGTTCCTCTCCACTTCCTATTTCTTTCTCTGTAGTTTAATTAGTCCTTGGATAGCCTCCCCCATAGAAATTACTTCCAATAACTAACACAGTTTGCTGATATCACTGTGTCTGCTCTGTGTTGAAAAAAAACTAAACTGAAGTTTAAACAGGCTATATTGTCTAATTAAACTGGAATCTTTTTGGGAAAGACACTGTTGTATTACAAAAGATATTACCAATGGGACAAAAAATTACAATGTGAAAGGAAAATAGAGATCACAGAAAATTACTAGCAATTCTAAGAATGCCAAAATGAGCATCTCCTATACTATCTTATGTGCCTTTTTTGTGTACCACCTTATAAAATTTGCATGATTACATACATCTATACCTCCCTACAGAACTGCCTTTTAATTTTTTCGGTTTCAGGAGGACTCAAGTACTTAAATAAGGCTGCATTAGGAGAAGTTGTTTTAATATCTTCGTCTCAAGAGGATAAATCAGGCATCTCTGTCTCTTCCATGCGTATCCTATGAAATTCTCAAATGTTTAGATCCTTTGCAAAATTGTTACACTTTCAGCACTACAGACCATGCCCTTGTAAAGCTGTATAGACCTGTAGCAACTGATATCTTGCAGCAGGTCTTTAAACTCTACATTAACAGACATTTTCAAAATATATAATGAAAATAAAATAGAACCTACAGAAACTTACTTACACATACCACAATTAACCTGCTTTTAGGTAGCTGTCAATGCTATTACTAGTGCTATTAATTTTAATGTAGTTACTAATATTTAAGTTACTAATACAATTAAAAAGATTAATGAGCACTATGCAGTTGACATATGATTAATCATTACAGAACTATTAATTATTGCAATGTTACTTTTTTTCATATCTTTAAAAGAAAAATGCAGATATATTCCAGTACAGGAAACAGCATAAACCACAGCCACAGTCCTAGTGTATCTTATGTGATATCACATCATCCATGTGAATTTCTCTGTAAAGTAATAAATTCGTTTTCAACTGTTTGAATAGATTTTATTTATTTTGGTTTAATTCTTGTTTCTTGTAGGCTGTTTCTTTCTTTTATTGAAATAACTAAACTAAAAGTAGTGTTGCTTGCCAGGAGCTGTCTTTTTTTTAGAATAGACATTCATTAAACATATTGATAAATAAATCCTAAATTTTTCAATAAATTTCAAGGGGTTTTAATTGTTTTTAACATTTTCTATGCTTTTTTAAAGAAAATCAACAACAAAAATATTTCTGTATTGTGCTCTACCTGGGGGAAAATTAAAATCTTTACCTAAGCAAAAATGTTCTATGAAAGCTTCAATTTAAGAGAGAAAGCAATTTTCCTTTGAATTTTTTTAACAATAAACATTTCAACAAGAGCTGGTGCTGAAGCATATTACAAAGCAGAAAGAGAAGCTTATTATGCTGCTGTCTGAACTTAATTTGCAATAGAAAATCAACCCAAAGAGTCCTGTTCTCCAGAACTATGAGCTTAACACATTTCATGCATTCTAATAACATAAAAGGAAAATAGGACCATAGGCATTAGCTCTCTAAATTCTTGATGAGGTTCTGCTACTACACTCTTGCTTCATAAATTATCTGTTGGCTCCAAGCCACATTCAACCTCCACTTGATGGTCTCTATATTGCCAGGAGGATTCAGCAAGCTGTCTTCTGTTATCACCCCAACAGCTAAAGTCTGGCATGGCAGCATGACGTTTGATTGGTAGATTGCCACCTAAAAAATTATTTTAATAGATAATAGAATTTAATTGCTTGAGTCTCTCTTTTCTGTAGCATCAACTAACCTGATGAGTAGCTTATAATTTTGCTGACACAGTCAGCAGTTGTGATGACCTTTACATCAGTAAAATCACTTTTTCACCAAGACAGGAGGAAATCTTTGAGTGTTCACATCACTTCTCTATGTCTGGCTTAGGCACCTGTATAGACCTTGTTCAGGCTCCATTTCCTACACATATATTCCTTACATGGGGAAACTGCTCCTAATTAATTGTCAATAGGAGAAGCAGAGAGAGAAACTATTTTTGGATGACCCTGATTTGGGAGCTCAGTAGCACTGTGGCTGTTCCAAAACAATGGAAATACGTGGTGGGCTCAAAGGGCACCTCTTTTTCCAAAATTTGTAACAAATCCTCCTGTAACACCACACCTTACAGACTGTGTAAACACATCATATTTCACATTCTAAAAGGAATAACATCTTTAAGAATAGACTTTGTAACTGAGGAACCATATTCTTATTTCCTTCTTCCCCAACCTATCGTTTCATCTCACACAAATGACCACAATGAATATTTGGTCATTCCACCAATAACCTTAGAAAGAAGTCACATGTATTGTATGTAATCCTTCCTTATTACTGTTGGGAGGCGATAAAAATGCAGGGAGGGCATAACTGGCCTTGTAACAGCATTGGACAGTCAGTCACTGATCACAAAAACTCACCAGAAAAAATTTGGCAGTGAAATAGTAATTAAAAGTGAAACAAATGAGTATAGGGAAGATCCCTGACAAACAGGAAGGGAGTCAGTTCTGTGGTGATAAGGCCTTCACCAGCTCTCTCCATCAAGGGAAAAAATAATTTAGTTTGTTCTAATAGTGCAAGGATTTTTGGTAGCAATCTTATGATTATCAGTTATATCTACTAAAGGCTTCTATCCTGAACAGTTTACTTTTCTCAAATCTCACATTTTTGAACATGTGAGTTTGTAGCAGAATCAAGAAGGAAAAATACTGGAAATGTATCATATATAATGTTATATGATGTCTCAAGTAGATAATATATATTTCCAAAATAAGTAGAAAACCTTGGGCACTAAATTTGGACCTACTGAGGTGGAAAGATTACTCCAGCTTTTGATGGCTGGAAAGGTCACCAGTGTTCAGAGCCCTCTTGAAGTAATATCCCTTCTATACACTCTGTTTGCTTACCCAGTCAGTAAAAGGAACCTAGATAAGGAAAAATCTTTGCCCATGTTTGTGAAAAAGAGCTTCTGTTTTCAGTTATGTTTGCAAACTGCAAGGGAATCTCCCATTTCTGCTCTTGACTTGAATATGTTAGTATTTGACACTGTGCTATTAACCGTAGAAATTCTACTGTCAAGTGGGGCACATGGACACCTGGTACGAGGATTTTTTTTGTTCCTAATTGGGACAGTAGAATTTTCTTAAAAAGTAACATTTTTGTGCCTTCTCACCATATTTTAGAACACAACTCAGCGCTGTTGCTCTAGCTACACTCCACTTCTGCCCTGCTCTTTATACACTGAACACAGTGCTCATAATCTGTGGTACGTTTGCTAGCTATTCAGCCTGTAGATGTGCCACACACTCACTTTCCACGGGAACTGGTATTCTTTTCAAACTAGTGTGGAGATGAGGCTTTTTCAGAGTAAAATCTGAAATAAAACCAATTTCTAGTTAGGTCTTAAGCTAATTCCTTTAAGCCCTCATGTGAGTTAATTAAGTTTTGTTCATCTGGAAAACCTTTAATTTTAGCCCAGTATTACAGGCAACAAATCTTTGGTCCAACAACATCATATAGAATATATACAACCTCCTGCTTTGCTCCAGATATGAGACAAAAATAATCAGTAAGCACATCTGCCTTCCTGTTCAGAGTTCTTGTACTTAGGGTTTTTTTTTGTTTGCTTTTGTAAAAATTCTTTTAACAAAATGTTACTTCTTTGCTGCTACTGTTCAAAACAATGCAATCAGCTATAGCAACACCTATTCTATTAAAATGATTTCTCATCGTGAAATGTTAAACTTTCACCAGCACTGTTTTATTAGCTTATTAACCAAGTCAGTGCAGACATTAACACTGACATCAAACGTTATAGTTAATGTCAAAAGAAAACCCCCAAACTCTAGACACCTAGTTTTGTCATATTTATCATAATTATCTCAGTTGTCTGATTATCATTTCCGTATCTGGGTAGAGGAATTATACTAGTAGTTTAAGGCGGCTACTGTTGAAATGCACAAAAGGCAGGTTTGTGAATACTGCCTAAGAAATTCAGGAAATAATTTGCACCTCTCTGTGCTTCATCTTATCTGAAAACAATGGATATAATCATGCCTCTTCTGTAGTTCACTACAGTGTTATGCAAGAATTACTCAACACTTAGTAATATTAGGACAAGAAGTATATCATGGAAAGACATAAACAAACCTCTTCAGATATCAGTATACATGTATATATACACACTTAACTTCCGTTACACTTTTATTAGTTAGTTTAAAAGAGGAAAATCTTTGTAATTTGATAGCCAGTCATTTATATGTTCTTTAATGCCTCCTATACATACAGAATATGTATTTTTTTCTGTTGCAGGACTGGAAGCCTACAGGGAACAGTCAGGTAGGTATTGTAAAACTTCAGAATAGTGCAGAATGATGCAAGAGAACTGTGGAAAAACTCACATATGTCTATATAAAAGAACATATTTTTGAATTGTTAAGTTCTACAAATCACAGCTGGAACTGCTTTGTGATGAGCAATATCGTAATAACCCAATTTTAAAAGGAGTGCTAGAAATCATAGAAGAGAAACACTCCAGCAGTGTACGGACAATGTTGGTACATGGCAATCACTTATGGATTCTATTTTTACAAAATTCTGCAATAAAAAGAAGGAAGTGTGCTTTTATAACTCAGAAGAAAATGTAAAATGTTACAAGAATTTATATGAACAGAAGCATTATGGTCACATCAAGTCTTAAGAGGAAAATACAATATTATGCATAACAACAAGTAATATAAAGAAGTCTCCAAGACCTTTTTACATTATTTATTTTTACTAATAGCTACCAAGAGCTATTTATCAGCTTTGAAATTACTTTTTTTTAATCTTTCTACTGTTAGTATTCACATTTTGAATATCTGATATGTTTCTAAATTTAATCTGGAAACAGAAGAATGATAAAGCTTCTGTATTTATGGATTACCTCATTTGATCCATCATAGCAGAAGTGCAGTTTGAAGCAATCCTAACAACTAGACAAGAGAAACCTTACAATGAAGTGCTGGTTACTGCATGAAAGTACAGCAACAAGCTGTCAGTCTTGCTCTGAATTTCATCCTGCTCTAATTTATCCATCTCAGATAACTCAGAGCAAACCCAGCTTTATTTGGAAGAGAAAAAAATATGTGTTCTCTGAGGACTTAAAATTTTTACAGTGGTGTAGGATAGGCAGAAGAGTTAGATTTCAGCACTAATCAAGAGATGGCATCCATTCCCTTGATTCTTGCAGGACTGGAAAGTTTACTATATTTATCACAGTAGCTAATAAAAGTTAATATGAAGCTTTTTACTGGACTGGGAAACACTTTTTCTGGAGTTCAGAAGGAGCTACCTGAATCATTCTCTGAAAAAATGATGCTCAAATCCTGGTTCAAAGGTAGGACACAGCTGGCTGCAGGTCACATTCATTTCCTTTGTTATACAAGGTCTGTCTTGAAGGATATTGTGCTTACAGTGCTCCTTTGGAGTCAGAGCAGCAGCACCATGACCAATATTAGAAGATGTAATAGACAATTTTTCCCCTTCTCTGAAGAATAAGCACAGTTTTGCTACAAGAATACTGTGGGCAATTCCGCACACTAGCAAGACTCTTGGGTATCTGTAGTTTTTTCAGTAGTCTGCATATGAAGCACACCATGTGCCAAAGTAGAAGAAGTTTTGATCCAAGAGGAATTTTGAAAGAGAGTAAAAGGAGACAAATATAATTTCTGGCCTTAATTTCTATTTTTTTAAAAACATGAAAATATCAGTTAAAGTATTGATTTAAATATGCCATTTGTGCCATGCATTATTATGCCATTTAAAACAAAATGTGTTGTGTCCAAATGAGAACTCATAATACTCTCTTAATTGGAATTATGCTTTTTGCTGTCCATGGTATATCTCACAATCATCTAATTTTTATAGATGTTGCTCAGATAGTCCATACATGAACCTCTGTTTCCCATGTGGCTTACCAGAATGTCTGATACAGTCAATTTTATATATATATATATAATATCAGAAGGAAAACAAATTAAAACAAAAGCCTGGTAATTATGACAATGTTGTTCCAGGAAGGTGAAGGTATTAGAACACTTTTGCAATTCCATAATAGTCAGTTATGCAGAACCACTGTTGAGCTCTCTGACTATGTTCTTTGCAGTCTTCTGCAGCCATGTTACAATACCTAGTAACGAAAAATGTTCCCTGTTTTTTTCATAAGATCTAGACATACAGGTTCCAAAACTTCAGTTGCTTGGTCCCAACATATGTCAGAACATGGAAGGCACCTGAAACTAAGGTAAACTTTATCTCAGAGCTTTTGACAGCAAGAGAATCAAGTGAACAGAACTCTTCAACATACCCTGTGGTTTCCAAATCCTGCACCAGCACTCATCCTCAAACAGGGGAGACAAGACTGGTTTAATGGAGCTTATGGTGCCATTAACATCTGTACTACCTAATAAGGAGTAGGAACAGGAAATGAATGAAGCAGGCAAGGTAATCTAGTTCAGTACTTCGAAATAAAGGAAACAGAGCGTGATATGGCTGCTTTACCACTGACCTAGGGACTGGGGTAGATTTCCTTATGCCACAGTTCAGGTGTATGCACTGGCTATGTCCTAACTCGGCCGTTGTTAAGATCTTGCTGGGTATGTTTCCCTTTGCTCACATTACTCTTATCCATTGCTGTGATTTGGTTTCCAAGAGTAGAAGTCTTGAGCCCATAGGCAGAAGGGATTTGTGGCGTGCTCCAACCAGTTTGGATAGCCACAGGGGTCATGAGTGGAAGGGCCACACTGTGAATGTGCCTTTGCAGTCTTGACATAACCAGCCCAAAAGCCTTGATATAACCTATGAGCCCTCCCGAATTAAGCCTGTAAACAAAATCTCTTCCAGTTATAAATAGAGACAACTAGAGAAGCATTTTAATCATAGTTTTGTGCCTGGCTAAGATTTTGGTTTATCAAGACTTTCTCTGTAATTAATCAATAGGTAGCCAGTCAATGGTGCCAATCCATCATTTATGGAAGGAAAGTGCTTATGATGTGATCCCTCAGCTGCAGAAATAGAACTTCATCCATATTTTTTACTCTCTCACAGATTATATCTTCAAGTATTTCTCTGATGCCAGGGCCCTGAGTGCACTAATGGGCTCCATAGCCTCTTCCCTCCCTTGCTGGGTTTTAACTGATCTGATGTGGTGAAGCTATGGATCAGGCAACTGTGAGAAGACCTCTTTGAGGAAGCTGTGAAAAGTATCTTCAGGGGTTTCCCCTTGGCCCATCTCAAGAGTCACATCTTAAGATCCCCTTCCTTTGCAGAGCATCCTACTCTTGTTACTCTTGACACTTAAGGAAAAAAAAAATCTAGAAATGCAACTTAATTTTCTATACCAGAATGTGTACCTTCCTCCATGGTCCAATGAATAGTTTTCTTAAGGAATGACTTACAGCATCAGTCTCTGTTTTCTATTCCAGACATCTTTAAGTTTTATCCAGATCTTTTCATACTGGATTTATACATTCAGGAAATCTATTTCCATTATAATGTATTCAAATTGCTTTATGACTTTAACCTCTGCATAAAACAGGTTTCCAAAGAATTCTGCCAATCTAAGGTATTGATCCATCATCAAGTGACAGCTTTAGAGTTCCGAGTCACATGAAAAATCATGTTCAGCATTTTTTTCCTCTAATCAAACATCAGATACAGGAATTTCAAGTGAATATAGAAAGCTTTTTTTTTTTCCTGAAAGGGAGCTAAACTCTTTTGTTCAACAATTTTTATGAGAATATGATAATTTCACTGTACCTAAATAACCTGATCTAGTTGAAGATGTCCCTGCTCATTGCAGGGGAATTTGACTAGATGACATTTAGAGGTGCCTTCCAATCCAAACTATTTTATGATACACTTGTATGATAAAAGTGAAAACAGTATTAAAATTATTACAGCTGACTTTTTAAAGGCTCTGTCATGGAAAGTAAAGTGGGTAGCTGCTTTCTGCTACATTTAAAATTCCCCACATTATTTAGGTCAAAAATATTTCAAAATATCAAGGAGTTCTTTCACTTCTCAGCTGTCTGTCTGAGCCTTTTTTCATAGGTTGCTTTTTATCTAGCAAATATAAGAAAGTAAAAAAGATAAGGAAAAAAAACCCCAAACACAAAAACATAAAGACCATTCTACTGATGCAGGAAAATACATCTGATGTCATTATGAACCAAATGTGATGTACTTCCTTCGCTGTAATTTGTGTAAGTTACTAATTTACTCTAAAGAGTAACAACAAGACAGATACATGCAAAAGAACACATGGACTTAAAGATCCAGTTGTTGCACAACTTCAGGCATTGATATAGGCAGATTTTGCAATATAACTGAGAAATAGAGCAACTATATATTGAAAAAAAAATCTTATTCACAATTGAACCTTCCCCTATTTCAGGAATAGAGAAGAATTTTAATTCCTTTAACTGTAAATGACTCTTAAAAGTATGTCGGTTGAAGAGATGAGAATTATATTTAGGGCAAACCACATATGTTTGTGTCTGGAAAGCAGTTGTAGCTGCAGAATAAGAATTTACTAACTTGTATGTTCAGTACCTTGATTTCATAGGTAATAGTTTTAAAATAGGAACATGTTCACAGACTAGAAAAAACATACAGAGAAAATACATCCTTTATTAATTTTCTTTGTCCTAAAAAAGTAGGAAGGTTTGGGGTTCTTTTCTTACTGAAATATCACTGTAAGACTAAAATAATCTTAGTCTCTAGTCCAGCCTCCTGCTTCAAAGCCAAGTCAGCTCTGACATCAGACCAGGTTGGTCATGGCTTTACTCAGTTGGGGCTTGAAAACCTACACAGTGGCAACCTCTCTGGGCAACCTCTTCCATGGTCTGGCTCTGCCTGTTGAGGAAAACTGTCCCATTATCACATGAGGGACTGAATCCCTTATGTCTGTTGTGTCTCAAACTCCTGTGATGCACTGCCGCAAAAAGCCTGGATTCATCTCCTCAGTGACCTCCCTGTAAGTGTTGGAGGGCAGCAATGAGACTCCCTGAAGCCATCCCTTCTTCAGACTGAACAATGCCCAGTCCCTTGGCCTCTCCCTGAACGGCAAGTGCTCCAGCCCAACCATGGCGGGTTGACTTTGGTTAGCTGCCAGATGTCCCCTCCCCCAGCTGCTCTCTCACTCTCCTTGGGAAAACTTGTGGGTCGAGATGATCACTTACCATTTACCATCACAGTCAAAATAGACT
>NW_010552139.1:0-1088 GCF_000687285.1 Phaethon lepturus
ACGCACGCGGGGAGGAGGGGGAGGCGGAGGCAGACAGCAAGCGCGCGACTGCGGCACAGCCAACCCACAACCCGACACCCGCAATGCCAAAGCACAGCCAATAGCGAGAACCTCCGTTCCGCTTCGCCCCGCACGATGTCGCTATCACCTGATAGCACACGTGGGGCGCGAGGAGGACGCTCTTAAAGGCGTACGCGCCCAGCGGAGGAACTCTGGCGGTGTGGGTGAGAGATCTTAATCGGCTTCTTGAGAGGGCGCGGTGGGCTGGTGCGCTTTACCTTGTGCGACGAGCGAGGGAAGACAAGCAGTCGACTCAATGTGAGTGATAAAGCAAGCTTCAACTTTATTGCAAAACCCTACACGTATTTATACACTGAGTTCTACCTTATGCATTCTTGTCTTACAATCATTGGCTTAGCTCTAAAGGTTACATTATCATACTCCTCCTACTTGCGGTTACTGCTACGTGGTCCGGGTTCCATCCTGTTTTTCTTACTTCTTCTTAGCTGTTTACCTGCACAGTGCAAGGTCAGTACGACCTTCTTTTCTCCCTTGCCAGCATAACTCGAAATTTTCCACCGCGGCCTAGTCTGGCTAACTTATGTCAAGATTGAATCACAAGGCTCCTCCATGGAGCCATGACCGCGTTCCCTCATCCATTCTCCAACAACCTTCTGCTCTGGCGGCCCAGCCACCCCCATCTATCAGCATTTCTAGCTGCTGTTCTTGTGCCCTGTTTAAGATGTTACCTACTCCAGAGCTTCTACCCAAATTGGAGAAAGCCAAGCAGGTGCAAAGGCTTCATGCTACCCCTATGCACCAATTTTACTTTTGTCAGTGCAAAGCTGTGGGTGTGGGTGCTCTGGTGGAGCAGGTGAATGCCAAGGAGGCCATGAGCAGCTAGCTGTGGGCTCCATGGTGCGTGACAATTCCATCCTGGGTGTCCAGTTTCCCCACATAATGTGTGAGAAGACTTAATTGCTTCAAAAAGGAAATCACAAAGTCCTGTGAAGATAAATGCTGAACCCCTAACTTGTAAAAAGTGAAACATGCTCCATGATTCAAAGAAATCCAAACTTAAGAAATCC
>NW_010552140.1:0-347 GCF_000687285.1 Phaethon lepturus
CGTGGAAGAAGGTCCCAGCCTGGCCAGGGGGTCCCACCAGCCCAACTTCTCCAAGCCAGAGCGGTCCGGGAATGCTGCACTCAGAGCGTGCTGCTGCCTCTCAGTCCCACGCCCCGCACGAACTGCTCGAGAAGGCCGCCGATGGCCCCCGAGGGGCTGGGGGGCACGGCCTTCAGGCCGATCGTCCGGCTGTAGCTGGCCAGAAAGGCAGAACGTACTTCTTCCAGCCGGGACTCACGGTCGCTCGCTGACACCAGCCTAGGAGAGAGAAGGGGATGGTCAGCAACTGCAGCCATCCCTCTCCCCACCCCAGCTCTGACTTCTGACGTGGGGCAGGAGGCTGGCAG
>NW_010552140.1:504-15708 GCF_000687285.1 Phaethon lepturus
CCCCTCATGGCCCCGGCCTCCTGCTCCCCCCTGTGTCTTCTCCTTCACCACCCCCCCCAGTTTTTCCCACCACCACAGTGCTTACGAGGATCCAGTTCATACAGAAAGTGCTGACGTCTGCTCCTGGGCCAGCTCCCTCCCCTCCCTGCACAGCAGTCCCAGATGGAGCCTGTCCACATGTGCCATTCCCAGACAGTCGCTTTCCAATCTATTTGCAATCATCCCTCGGACCGGCCCCAGCCTCTGGCACTTATGCCAGCACAGACAGCTTTGTGGAATGGGGAATAAGAGGGAGCAGACAAGGTGAGAAAAGCCCCAAAGGAGTGCTCCAGCCATGGAAAGAGGAGAGCTGAGTGGCGTTTTACTTCTGCTTGCCAGCACGGCTGCTCTCTGCAAGCAGGAAGGCTGCGTGCGGAGTAGGGCATGGCTTCCCCTGGGACCTGCTCTCCTCTCCAGCTGATCCACACACCTGGGTAGGGGTGGGGGGAAGAGAGCAGAGGGAAGGCAGTATTTCAGTTGAGGAGGCAGAGGAAAGCAAGACTAGGGTTCAGAGGCAGCTGTTCCAAGCGCCCCAGCCTGAAACAGTCCTTGCCCTGGCGCCTCTGCAATGTGCCAGTGGTTCCCAGAGAGAGTAAGACATTCCTCAAAGGTCACTCCAAGGGCACAGCACAAACCTTCCCCATAAAATATTCTCTTTAATCTCTCCAGCGCCTGGGCTGGCTATAAATTGGCACAGCTCATTTGAATGGAAGTGTTAACCACCCACAGCCAACAGCTTTGGTCCGGAAACAGCAGCAAGAGGATATGGTGGGAGGCCTATAAACAGCAAGCGATGCCGAGGCAGCCAACCAGGCCGCTGTTTACAGTGTCTGATAATAAAGAGAAGCCAGAGGGCAAAGGAAAAAGGCAACATATCTAAACACATTAAAAAGATGCTTTTTTGGCAACCTAATTAGGACATGGAACTCACAAACCTGCTCGCATTAAAAATAAGCTACATTAAAGCAGGACTTACTTGCACCTGAGCACAGTGATCACACACAGAGGTAAGCAAGGGCGTGCAGCAGTTAGGTCCCTCATCTTCTGGCTCTCGCACCTCTTTACAGGGCAGATTTTTGTATTTAGATTTTTAGGTTTCTTTTATGGAGCAAGACACCCCAAGGCACAGGGTAAAGCATCTAGCTACTGCCCAACACCAGGCCCTGCAGACCAGCTGCACCATTTCACTCCGAGCAGTTCAACCAGGGAGACAGGCCACGCTTCCTTGCCAAATCCACGGCGCTCTGCCCTGCGACACTTCCTACAGCCTGCCCGCTCCTCTGCAGCCTGGGGTGCAGGATGAGAGTAGGCTGTCAAAGCCCCAGCTCAAAGTAAGCCCTGACAAGCCCCACACAAGCACAAGAAGTAGGCTGTGAAAAGCATACCTTCATCAAGCTGCTGCCAGCTGAGATGTAAAGTGGGAACTTAAATGGAATTTAATTTTCTAAAAACTCATACTGTGTTGCAAAAAACTGGGATAAAACCACAATGGGCTTCTGAGCAAACAGAGCTGATGCAGAGCAGAGAGAGAGGGGAGGCCTTGGGTCAAGCTCAACACAACATCCTTTGGAACTCTTCATGCTTTCTAAGCAGTGCCTGGTTCCAGCACGCACAGTCGAGCGGTCCCCAGCCCCCGAGCACCCTGCAGCTCCAGTGAAGAGTTGAACAGGGCAAAGCACTTAGAGCATCTGCTGCATGCCCAAGTGAGAAGCACCACTGCTGTTCCCCTCCCTTTGAACTGGGCTGTCCCAAGCAGCCTGACTCCAATTGGCAGATTTAGAGCTCAACTTCAAATCACATTTCTCTCTACGGAATTCCCTATTCTGACATTAGATCCAACTCCAAGAAGGGCAGCAACAACTTGCTGGTGATCAGTAGCCACCAAGCACAGCCAGGTTTAGGGCACAGAAAACACTACTGCAGTGGCCCATCCTTCAGTCCTTTCTACTCCTTCAACAATCTCCAAACAACTATGGCAGCAGCACAGCGTGTCCTCATGAAAGGAGGAGAGCAAATCCCAGCCAGGCCACATCTGACATCCCTTGCAATTCTTCAATCTGCCAATTCATGGGTCTTGCAGCTTAATCATAACTTGGAAGTGGCTGCCCTGCTCAGCAGCACAGCACACAGCCACATGAGAAGGCGAAGCAGGGCAGCTAGCCTGCCTCACAGGAGACATTGGTTTATCACATCGCTTGCCCTCTGCCTCCGAAGCACGTACTCCGATCTCAGTAAGGGAGCACAAGCGTTTGGCAGCACAGCTCCAGCACAGCCAGCTAGCAGCAGATCCTGATCTGCCATTTCAGTTTCTTGATGGAGAGTTTGCAGCCTGAAGGCACAAGCCAAGGTTCTCCTCTAACAGCAATTAAAGCGCATCTCCTGTCTTTCAAGCTTCCACAGAGATGGCTTTCTATTTGAGGAGGAACATTTGCCTCCCAGCCATTTTACACAGCAAGATGCAGGGTCTCTGCTGCTCCGCACTGGCTAGACGCAGCACCTGCAAATGATGCTGCATGTGGTCAGACAAAAAATCGGGGTGACAGAAGGAAAGCCCCTCTCTTACTGCGGCAAGACTCTGACCCCAGCAAGGAGATGGAGATGAGCAAGATCCAAAAGCAAGAAAATCTGGGTTACCCATCCTGTCCTGACAAACATGCATCCTCAAATGCACTCAATTATGCCCAAATTCAGCATCTTCAGGGTAGAGAGAAAAACCTCTTCTTCCTACAAGAAGCAAAGCGCCTCCCTGTCATTCGGCAGAGAAAATGCCCGTTTCTTTCCAAGTTCAGCATAAGCAAAGAGTGCTCAGTGACTCCATTTGTGGATGGAAAGCATCAAGGCAGGAAAGACGGGACAGCTTGTTATGGGCTCCCAGGCTTCTTCAAAAGTACCAGGGTGATAAAGTTCCAGTGCTCACAGCCAGCCGAGAGACCCAAGGAGAGATCCTGCATTTGAGACACTTACAGACAAGTGCTAGGGAACTCATCCGGGAAGCTGCAAGGGAGAGAGGCGTCTGCGCTCAGGATTGCCTGCTCCCGAATACTGCCACACCCTGTCACCATCTGCCAGCTGCCAAAGTCTGTGGAAACGGAAGATCCGGGCAGAGAATGGTCCGCCGATCTGGGGCAGAGAGAGAGGGAGACGGCGCAATCAGTCAGGTCATTCAGCCGCATGCCTTTCACTATCGCTGGTGCCAGGGACCTGCCAGGCTGACTGCCAGCAGCGCCTGTGCCAGCAGCTTTGACACTCTTGGGACCAGGGTGCAACATGCAGCTCTGGCTGGGTCCCAGGCCAAGCCTTTCCTTTGAAAGCAAGGGAAGAGCCAAGCTGACTAGGGCTGACAAAGCAGCAGGAGCACACCAGGAGCCGGACAGGACAGAGCCAGCAAGAAGCAGATGGCCATGCAGAACCGTGAAACCTGTTAGCGAGATGCAATGGCGTGTCCTGCCCCGGATCCCTCACAGATGTGGACGTCGTGCTGTACAAGCGACATCCCCCTGTTGCTTGTTGTACCTGTTAGCACATCGCAGGGCAGTGGCAAGGCCTGACAGAGAATCAAGGTTGTGACTTGGTTAGTGCTGAGGAAGACTTAGAGATCCTTGGTCTGGCAGCCGTTAGAAAGCAGATCACTCCTGAGGCATTAACACCAGATCTGAACAGAGCCAGTCACTGCTTGAGACATCCCCAGGGCACCCCCTCCCGCCAGCATCTGAAGATCTTTTAATTCCTGTGTTAGAAGAATGGACTGTGCCAGAAGCCAGGTAGCAAAACATCTTTGGGACAGGAAAAATAGCCAAGGAATGATAATTGTTTGATGTATGCAGCCTCCCACCAGGAAAGGGGGGAGCACGAAATCTGATAAGTCAATCTGAGTTCCTCCAAAATCTCAGAGAAGAGGGCACAATCACTTGAGACAAACCCAGAGCTCTTGGGTTCCATGGAGCAAGCAATTACTGTGCCCCGCTGCACAGTGGAGTGTACGTAGCTGGAAGCACAGCCTGTGGCAGAGCTACTCAATTACACACTACCAAGATCTTCTGGATAATTTATCTGAGATCTGCTGGGCAGATAGCAGTGCACCAGCTCCAGCTCTGCTGGGCCAGGTACTTGCACGCTGTCTTCACAGCTAAGAATAGCAGTGGCGCACTGCAGCTGCTCCCCAAGAGACCAGGAGAACAGCTAGAAAGACAGCATCTCCCACAGCAAGAAGGACCTCAGCGAGACTGGAAGGTGAGGGTGCAGGGAGATGCACAGCAAGAAACCTATTTGCAATCTCAATCTAATTCCAAGCCTGCCATTTAACTAGCCTGATCAATACGGCCAAGTTTGAGAAGTCTGAAACGTGGTCCTGAGCTGGCTGCACAAGCGGAGAAGGGGAAGTCACACAGCTCCTTGCATGTCAGCTTCGCATCACAGTGGTGACACTCCCGCAGCTGCAGTTTGAGGGTAACACCGCTGTCTGGAAGTTCAGGCTCTGGAAGGGCATCACAGCAACAAATGGGAGGAGCAGAGCTTCACTTGCCATGCATAGCTCTTGTTCTCTGGCTGCTCGATGAACTGAGGAATGAGGTTCAGAGAGGTGCCGTGAATGTAAAATATTGGGAGAACCTGTTCTTGCAAAAGGTCTTTTTCCTAGAGCATGTAACACTGCAGACAGAATAAGGGCATGTCACTGAAAGCAGAACTGCAGCACATACTCTTAGAAAGACCTTCTGGAGATCAGACAGGGTTAACCTTTCCTGGGATGCAAGGAATTCATAAAGGGAACAGCTGTTCAGTGACATCGACCTCCCTCCCAAGATAAAGCAGAGGAAGTCAGCATGAGGGAGGAGAGGAGGCAGAGCGTTTGGGCCCAGAGTATGGTGTCATGCTAGAAGCACAGTAGGAACAGTGCAGGAAGCCAGGGAGAAGCATACGAGAAGCGTAGAGGAACATTGCTTCAGTACAGAGGGAAGAGGAGGGTGTCACCTCCCTGAGAGTACAGCACAGCCAGGCAGGAAAAGTGGGAGTGTCACACAAAGGGACAAGAATTTGAGCTAAAGCAGGGAAGAGGTCTATAGAGGGCTTTGGCAGAGGTAAAGTAGACAGGGACATCATTCCTGCCAGAAAAGAATAATGAGTTGCCAGAAGATAGGTTTGGGACTAGGCAGAAACAAAGGTTTTGAAGAGGGCAAGTCTAGATGGCAGAGGAGGGCTTGGGATATGGCAGGATCTCCAGGTAAAGAGAACTGAACAGAGCTCTGCAGTTCTTGCAAAGGGAGAGCATAGTTTCAGCAGCCTGCCTGGGAGACTCTGCCCATAGGGCAAGTGAAGGAACAAGACATGATCCAGGGCACCAGGGACAGTAAAAATGTCTCTCTGCCCAGCATCATCAACCACACTGGTCAGATAAGTCTGTGTTAAAGAAGGTGAGCAGAAAATTGTTTCCTGCATCAGGTGTGTGGCTTCCATGGTTGTCAGCTGAGATTAGACTGACCTTATACCACCTCTGAGGGGTGGATCAAGTCACCTCTTGAATCCTTTCTTGGACAGGCTGATAAAAGCATCGCACACCTTCTGCAAGACTGACTCTCAGTGGCTCTCTAACCCATGCCTGACCCTGTCAAGCAGCCATGTGCAAACCTGGCAATGCTGAAACATTACGCAAACAGGCCCATTCCTTCTCAGTGCTGGCCACACTGCAGAGAAGGGCAGGTGTGTAGGACATGGGGCTCTGTGACTGGCCCTGCATAAAGGCCCATGTGTTCCCAGACTCCCTGTCGCTTGTCTTTGATCCACTTGCAACAACAGGGAACCTGATCCCAAAGTACAGGCCCCAGAGATTGCTTGACTGAGTCCATCCACACGGCAGGTGCTGCTCCAGGCAGCTACGAATTAGTCAAATCACATCTAACCTAATAGCACAGGAGTCTAAGAGTTTAAGGCAGTCAATTCTGTCTCTCACCTCCAGGCAACAGAATAAACACTTGTCAATTAATTGAATAAACTGATTGACTCTGCAATGAGTCCAGGTCATCTCTCTCTCCTGGCTTAGATATCTGAGCCCAGCCAGCAGAACTGAGACACTGTAGCACACTTTCCCCTCTATCCCCAATGCCTTCCCAAGGCAGGCTCCTGAGGAAGTGTCAAAACCAACATGCATCTTCCTGCAGGGAAGGCAGGGCATGGGAAATCTTGTGTTTGCACTGCCAGGGCAGCGGAGCTTCTTAAAAGCTGAGCTTGGCTTGAGACCAAGATCAGATCTCTACGGTGACTGTATCCCAGTGCAATCCAGTCAATGCTAGAGGTGAAAGTCTTCCTGTGATTTCTATCCCTGAAGGTTCCTTGTAAAGTCTTGCTGCAGAGGCCCACAAAGGACTTCAGTGAGGCCCCCAGAGCAAGTTGGGGCTGCTGGGGCACCAGGACCAGTCCCCAAGCCTGCAAGAACAACAGGTTTGCAATACATTACAGCCGTGCCAGAGGCTGGCTAGCTGCAAGGGCAGTGTGGAGGGTCTTGGGAAGCAGCCGGACGACTACAGCAAAGCCGATGCAGTTAGGAAAGATGAGATACAGCAAGTCTTCAAGTTGCTGTCGCTGCCACAGACATCTAATAGCAGACAGAAAGAGAATGAAAGTGAGCTTCACACACCCACCTCTTCAGGTCCACGAGTGGGAAGAAACTCCCTCAAAAGTGCAAGATTAACAAAATTAGATTAGCAAAACAGAGATGAGCTGCAAGCTGTTCCTTCACACAAGGAAGGACCCCTCACAGACCATAAACTGGCAACTCCTAGCCTGGAATGGTTCCTATTAATTAGGTCAGTGCTTCCCATGCAACATGCTGCACAAGATAGAGTATTTCAGAGCACACGGACACTTGCTTACCCAAGGAGAGCCAATACTGGTGGCAGAGCAACAGTCAGGGATCCTTCCCTTCCTTAATATGTAACTGAGGCGAGTGCCAAGTGCCCAGCAGCTAGGCTCTCATTCTGCCCTGTGCTACCTCCACTCACCTGCCATATTTCTACACACCTAGGACTACCTGGGAAGCAGCTCATTTGCCAGCATATACTCTGTGCCTCAAATTGAAACGTTAAGTAGGTACTGTACATGCAGACAGACTGCGGTAACCTGGAGTAAAGGGCAGCCCTTCCTACCTTTGCGTGGGAAACGCTGGCAAGGAGTACTTGGCAGAGAGCTGTACTGAGCGCCCTGGCTGAATCCCAGGCAGCTATCTACAGGCTGTGTTAGTGCCTTAACAGCCTGAGCAGCCAGTCCTCTGTGAGCACAGCCGCTTTTGATTGCGGCACAGCCACGTGCCAGCCAGCAAGCACATTTTGTGGCATAGTCATGTAGTAATTCCAGTAAACATTCCTGTAAACAATTCCTATCCTGCTGTGGTAGCTATCCCAAGTAGTCACATCGCAGGTACAGCTTCCAAGCCAGGCGGCTGTAAGGAGCAAGACACATGGTGCACATGCAGTCTTACCACTGCCAACAAAACACCCAAAGCCAAAGGACAGCAGCTTCTCTGTCCCCCTCTGCGCTCACTGCACTCCCTCCAGACCCGCACTGGAACTGCCTGCAGCCCTTTAAGTAAGGCAGTTCTCTGTGACTGTTGACCAAAGCAGATCCTCCACAACTGAACTCCTGCAGATCTTGACTCTTCAGATCGTGGTACTGTGGGTTTTGTTTAATTGACTTAGCAAAAGCACATTCAACCAAAGATTATCCAGCTGCTAATCCACATTAGTGCTATGTGCACACACGCTAAATCCCTGACACAGATACAGGGTTTTTCTGTAGTGTCATGGGACACTTAGACTATTAGTGTCAAATGCAAACACAGAACGTGGTTTACAAGCTGCTATCCACTTGCACGCAGGGAATTTGATTCAGTGCACGCTATCAGCCATACTCAGAGCTCTCTGTAGAACAGAGTATCCCCCCTTGTCCTACTCTGCGAATAATCTATACAGTATCTTTATGCATGTTTGCCCTCAGCAGATGTGATCTTACCATTGCATTGGGATAAGCTAGAAAGACTGCTAGGAATTTGCCTTTGTACTGCTTTGCTTAACAAGAACCATCCCAGGATTTACGGACACCCAGGACCTCTGGATCAGAGCAGAACTTGGAAGATGGGCTGGTGAGGCGATGGCAGCAGCACACTGCTGACATGACACCACTGGAAGAGGGGCTTGGCTCCCACTCGGCATTTGTGACTCCTTCCTTTAGGACACCCCAATTCCCCTCCCAGGCCCTGCTTGCTCATGTCTCTCTGCCAGCTTGCCTTCCCATTCCTTCTGGAGCTCCTGTGCCTGCCAGCACATGGACTGGGCTGTTTACCTGAACTGCCTGAAGGGTGCCTGCTGACATTTTACAAGCAACCATTTTTCCTCAACTGCTGCTGCAGTGGTTAAGTGTTTTGTTGCTATAGCCACACAACCAGAGGATTAGGAAGTACAGTAGTTTCTTCATCTTAAGAGCCTTGGGTGTTAACCTGCCAGCAGCACTGTAGAGACAAAGGTATTTTTGGCATCCTGATCAGTCTCTGTGCTCCAGCCTCTCCATCCTAGTCCCATCATTTTTCAGGGGGTGAAGGGACAGAATTTACCTCTTTCTTCCCTCACAGATACACTCCTCCTCCACCCAAAATGGCACTCTTCCTTCAGGGTGCAAAAATGGTGGCTGAAGGTACTGTGATATCCATTACCTGCATGGAGGTCACCAGACAAATTCAGCCTAACATAGTACAAGCAGGGAGACCAAAGCCAAGTGGAGTGACATAACCCCTCTCTCTGGAGAATACCTATCATGTTCAGGGCCCAAGGAGTGCAAGCCATGTCAGCGTCTGACAAGGCAACGCATTGTTCGAGGCCTTAGCTAGCAGAGCTGTTAGCAGTGTTACCCCACAGAAGGCAGGCAGGGCACAGTGACTGATCTGGCAATGGACTAAGAGGCAAAGTAGCATGAATGTACCAGAAGACTTGGTTTGAAAGAGAAGCTCAGTTCAGCTGTTGCCTTGACAATTCCACCCACTCCTTGCAGGGTCTCTAGGCTTATTTCCTCCAGCCTACACCCCAAGAAGAGCAGGGCAAACCCAGGTGACCCCAGAAATAGAGAGCACACAGGTGTACAGTGTCTACCCAGCACGAGTGTAGCAGACTAACCATCTTTGTGTGCAGCTGCTTTCACTGCTTTGGCTTCACAACTGATTCCCTTCTCCCGTCCCCTTGCTTCCGGGCTGTGCAGGAGTTTGAGCCCTTTTTATTCCATATTCCCCCATCATGTACTTTTTTCTAGCTCAGCCTTTCACACTGCCTTGTTCACAAAAGTTAACAGGGATTGGGAGTGGACTGGTGCAACCTTGCCACGTTGAAGGGTTATAAAGGCTTTGTACAATGGTAGAAGTTATCATAAAGGTCAGAAAAATGTTTATAGTGGAATTCAAACACTGACCTCTTACAATGACAGAATACTGCAACTCCTTCGCAGGAATATTTATTTGCCATAGGGAAAAGCCACCCTCAGGGACTCTGGGCCTGGAGATAACAAGCTTCCCCACCACACTTGCCTGCTGCCTCAAGCCCTGTGAGTGCTGGTTCTGAACACCTGACACCAACAGGCACCAATTGTCCAAAAGCTTATAGACACTTCGTCCACACACAGCCAGAGGAAAGACAATTGCTGGCTTTACCAACTCTGAGCTCCTGGAATGCAAATCCCAGGGACTGCATACTCAGCCCCTTCCCGTAGTACTCTGCTGCCTACTCTGTTTCTCCTCTTCACTCTTGCAGACCAGAGTCCAGCTGAAGCATTATAAACCTCTTCTTCCACAGCATTGCTGCAAGCTCACTACCAGCCCAGCGCTGAATAGCCTGTCAAGTCTTGGGAATGGCACAAGACCACACACAGGAATTGTGGCATTACTGTTGTGAACAAAAGCAGCTCCCAAGACAAGCTGCTTTCCCTCCTGTATTTTCCTCTCTCCTTGGGAGATTTGTTTCATCTCATAGAGAATGTAGAGGTAAGCCCCAGCAACAACTCAAAAACATCCTATTGATCTCTTTCCCCAACGAGAACAGTTAGCATCATTTATGAAAACTGTGAGACAGTGCTTTTTCTCTGGAATCAAGAAACTTGGTAAGAAAAAGTCTTACAAATTTTCTATGCTTTACTTGTTTGTCATTTTATTTTCCATGTGATGAGAGAGTACTAAAATTTGGCTGGTGGCTGTTTCTGAAGGGAATCACTAGAAAAAGATTCGTCAGAAAACCTGCAGAGACTACACAAGCGTTTGATGCTGTTAACAGCAACGTCTTATCTAAGAGCCTCTTTATCCCCTGTCGGCCTAAACACATGGTGATTGCTTCACAGGCTCTGTTCTTTCTTCCCTAGCCTCACTTGCTTGCCCTACCACAGCATCAGACTCCAGAAGGGTGCCAGAATATCCTTTGTTATGGCATGAGATTAGGCTCAGGTCCAGGGTCCCCATTCCCCAGTTGCCCAGCAGGAACGCACAGCCTTCCAGGCGAAATCCTTTGTGCCAGCACAGCACTCACAGCTTGCTTCCAGCAGATTCTACCTCTGCTTGCCACCAGCACCCAGAGTTTTTCCACCCTGCAGTGTCAGGAAGGTCAGCAAGTGGAAAGGGGGACAGGATAGATGCAGAGTGAGATCTGCTTGGTTTGAAAGGCTTCCTCCCCCACACAAACATGGCCATTTCAAACCCCTGTGGATGCATTTGACAGAGAAAGTGCTGTGAGCTCCAAGCATGCGGGATGCAGAGATGCTAGAGCTCACGGAGTTGAGGCATGTGCTGAGGACAGGCAGAACAAACACCTAGCTGTTATCGGCAGAGTTCCTCACTCCTCTAAATGGGCTGAGGCAGGAGTTTGTGTTTAATGGCCAGCACTTCACACAAGGTCAGGCTAGACAGGAACAGATACAAACCCATGTGCTCCAGGGTTCTCAGAGCCACACAAGTCCAGCCCTGTGCTCCCTTTACCAGACACTCACTTTGCTGAGAAATGCTCTATTCCATCCCATCTCACCTGGATCTGGGCACTTCCAGTGGGCTGCTTCCAATCCTCAGGAAGTTATCAGAATGGGTTGACGAGGAGGAGCTGGAGGACTTGACTTCGACCATCCCTGTGGAAGGCAGCCTGTCTTCAGACTGCTGTGCCCTGCTCCAGAGCACGGCTTGTGGTGACGATGCACAGCTCTTCCTCCTGTGGGATGGAGGACTTGGGTGAGAAAGCTGTCTTTCCCACATACTCCAACTAGGAAGCCTTTCCACAACAGGCTGGATTTTACCCCAGCAGCTATAAGCTCTTGTTCCCAGTGAAACTGCCCTCATCCTGCTCAAGAAACCATGAATCACGGGAAACCTTTCAGTGACAGGTGTACACTGAGCTCAACCCATCTTAGCCCATTCTTTTATAGATCACCATCCACGTCACCTGGAAATCAAAAGACAGGAGAATGTATGAGCCCACACACATACAGTGATTGCTTTGTTTAGTCTAGCTGTAAAAACGCCTCAAGCAAGAGGCCTCCCAGCAGGGAAAGACCATTTCAATCTGTTCTAAACTCTACAAAGTGTATCAGCAGAGAAGCTCAGCCCAGGTGGGCGTTTGCATGCACTGATGAGGGTGACAGGGGCACACCACCAGTGTTATTTTCCTTTTTAGTGATTCTCTTCAGATACCACTGACCACACTTCTGACCATGTGCTCAGAGCTGACAATCACTCCAGATGTAGGTGCGTTTCAGCCCTCTCGCTGCCTGTGCTGACAGCCCAGAACTGCTCCAGCTTCTTCTATAGCCAGCACATTCAGACTTGGGCATGATTCACTGTCCATTGCTGCATCAGGCCTTAGCTCACAGTACTATCCAGCTACATGCCAAGCAGGCACACATATTTGGGACTAATTCACATTACTGTGGCTCCACATTCAGAAGATTTTCTTTCTTACATAATTTTTTTTTTTTTCCTGGAAGAGTCCCAAGAATTTTTCCCCTTCCAAAACCACAGTGAATTGGACAAAGACCTCCCTATGTACACAAGAAAACGGAAGTGTCTGAAGCAAACAAACTCGAGGAGAAATGATGCTGTTCTTCCTGGAACCTGTGAGAGCACCTCAGCTTTGACTGAGATCTCCAGCACTGTCAGCAAATGCAGCTAAAGACAGGCTCTTTGTACGGTGGAAAGCACGATATCCTCTCTTCACTTCTTGAAGTGTGTCCACCCTCAAACATCACACCACAGCCTCTCTCAAGCATTATTCATCTCATGGTATCATAGCTGCCAACATCTCCAATCACAGCCTGCAGAGACAGGCTTGTACAGCTGAAAAATGAATGTCTCTGCCTGCAAGAAGACCTCAAGGCCACTGTTTTCAGGACAACAAAATGAAGTACATCCCCTCTTCTCCCGCCTCATGCTATGCACAGTCCAGCTCACCGGCAATCACTATGCTTGTATCAAGCTCCACCTGTTCGCCAGACTATGCGGCCACAACAGCCTGCAGCGAGACATCCGTGCCCAGTCCCCTTGCTAAGCACTCATGGCAAGGCTCACTGCCTTCCATTTCCCAAGCTCATGCCCACAGCACGGGCCCAAACCATCACCGCGGTAGCAGCAGCTAACCCCAACACAGCCGGACGTCTCCAACAGGAATGAAAGCAAACCAGAGTTAGAAAATACATCACAAAACCAAGCCCTGATACACACAAATGCAGATCTCTTCCAGCATGCTCTGACCACTTCACATCTTGTGAAAATCATGTGTAGGTTTTGTGCTGCAGGATCTAGTCTGCATGTCCCGAGCACTCAGAACAATGTAAATGCTTCCAGTTTACTACCGTACAGTCAGGCAAGTGGGAAGCTGTTCTCTACTTGCTGCAGTCGCTTTGCTGTAGATAGGTAGGCTCTGTGTGTTAAAGAGGACTCTGCACTGCTCACTTGGCAAATGCAGTTTGGAACTTCCCATCTCCATCTTGTGATTCTGCAGGAAGATTCTCTCTTCCCTTCTTCAGTATTTTATAAATTGAATAACAATGTGCTTTAGAAAGGCTGCTGCCACTAGCATGGCTGTGGGCTCAGTCCCAGAGGACTTCCAACTGCCTCCAGCACAGCCCAGGTTTAATTTAAAATAATTGCAATATAAAATAGCATCTTCACATGTGCTGAGGGAGAGGAGAGAAAAATTAAACTAAGAGGGGCAACCTTACAGCAGGGTTCTGAAATCCCCAAACAGCACCAGAAACTCCACAAGCACACACAATGCCTGTCCCAGAGCAGCAGTTGCCAGACACCTTCCCCAGTCCCCACTTCGACAGCCACCAGCATCCCTGGGAGAGTCCTACATGACCCTCTATCAACAGGGAGCACGGAGAATTTCCTATTTTCCCCCAGAAATATCTCTAAGCAGTCCTGCAGCCAGCAACCTGCTTTCAGCTCACACACCTTGTGCTGTTAGAGAGGCAACAGTTTAGAGGGGATTCTTGGCCACCCAGCCCACCTACCACTAACTGCAGACACTAACCTGTGTCTCTCTTCCATAAACTGATTAAGCTTCATTTTAGGGCAGCTAAAGTGTCTCCACTTTTCCCTTGTGGGGGGCTGCTGACAAGTGTCATTTTTCTGGTAGTTTGGAACCATCCTTTAGAAGTAATGAAATCCTTTCTGGGTGAAGTTTAACAGTGAAACTGGTAAAAATGAAACAAAGCTGCTTTACTCTCATTGGGGACAAACTTCAGGAGCACCCCTGCAGAAGCGTGACAGTCTTTAACATGGCGTGGTCTCCAATTTTAGGTGCATAGGTTCTGCAGCACAAGTTGCAGCAAAGCCTCCGATAGCCAGATTTCTCCTTCCACTGTACCGAACCCATGCCACAGAGAGCAGACCCTGGAGGGCAAGGGACTTCAGAAATATCTTTTCTACTGTGCTCAACAGCCTGTCCCTTTTGTTCTGCCTGCAAGAAGACCTGCAGCCCACTGAGTAGTTATCTCCTCACCATGCTGCTTGAGCCTGTGCTCCTGCTGGCATCAGCTCTACTGCTTCATAGGTGAAGCTCCCAGCTGCTCCAGGGGAACTTTCCATCCCCAGGGAGAAGTCGCTGCTCAGACTTGTGGTGCTGCCTCGGTCTCTCTGCTCTAGAGAAAAGAAAACAAAGCTACCTGAAGACCAGCTTGGTCTTGCTCACTTTCTCTCCCTTTAAACAATACAATTCCCATGTGCCCTGGGGTGACGCTCTTGTAAGGTCCCAAGGGAAGCATATCCATTTGTAGTCACCTTGATGCTGGGAACCCAAGCCCCGAAGAGATCAACCATTACCAGCACCCAGGGGTGCTGATGCTTGGCAGCAGCACTCACTGAGCATGCAGATCTCTTCCAGGGTGAAGCCAGGTGGCAAACTCTTCCTTCTGTGGAAAGACAGACAAAAGTTACCTCAGCCACACTTCAGGGCTGCATGGAGGCTGGCCATAGCCAGATCTCTGTAGCACACAGCGGATCAGAGCAGTGGGGAGTTAACTGTGCAGGGGCAGAAGGGAGGGGATGGGGCTGGTGTGCAGCGTCTGACTCTCTCAACAGTTCCAGCCCACACACCCTGCGCTTTGAGAGGGTGGCAGCAGGCTGCGGGCAGACAAGTACTTATTCAGAGCCACCAGGGTGGGCTTTGTTTTTTTCTGCCCCTCCTGAATTTCAGAAAGGTGTTAATTTTTAGCAGTCCTTCAAAAACCAGCCACCCTGCTCCCCCCAGCAGTACCTGATGCAGCTTGCTGCGCAGCCTGTTTGAGCCAGAGCACACATCTCTGGGATCATCCGTGCTAAAGCAGCCACGGACAGTCATTAAGCAGAGAGCACATTTCAGCATGGACAGTTTTTTCAGAACACAATGTGGCACCTCACAAGCCTCGGCCCCATTTTGCAGCCTTTAGAGTGCAGAATAAATTAAAGAAAACTGGGCCAGGACACCAGGGCTTCCATCTCCCCAAAGGAACAGCACTAACAAGCTCCCTGGCTCTGCAGCCCATGCAGCAGCAGGCACAGACTCCTTACCTCTGCGACTTCACAGCAGAGAACTCCTCAGAGGTGATGTGCTTCAGAAAATTGAAGCAGAAAAAGAAAATCTGAGCAAAGGGAGAGAGAAGGGCGGTTCAGGAATGAACCCGAGG
>NW_010552140.1:15722-32924 GCF_000687285.1 Phaethon lepturus
GCTTATCTTGGTAGGGAGGTGCTGGCAGGAAGGAGATAGCGAAAAAATCTGCAGCCCATGTGCTATGGGTTGCCACCACCCCATCCTGGGCCTTCTTTTTCACATTAAACTGACCCTCTGTTCCCTGCCATGGGGAGGCCCAGAAAGAAAGGTGTACACAGGTCTCATCAATGTCTTGCACACATGCCACAAGCACACAGCATGTACTTATGACATCAGTGCAGAACGGAAAAGAGGTGGCCCCCAGCAGCTGCTTATACACCCAGGTAAGCAGCAAACCCAGCAGGGCTAGCAGGGTTAGAGCTGCATGCTCCACCTTGGCACCACAGCTGTATCACACCTGGAAGCATGCAGTACCTGCAGCGCCTGTAGTCCCAAGCTGGTGCCCCGCAGCATTCACCCCGCTGTGCCTCTGCCACCCCACCTACCTGCACAGAGCTGAGCAGTGCGGAGCTGGGAGTGCTAGAGGCAGCCATGCAGCCTCCCTCCTGTTGCAGCTACCACCTCTGCCCTTGGCCAAGCAGGCACAGAGCAGAGCTGCCAGGCTCAAGCCAGCAGAGCTCTGAGAAAGGAATGAATGGGAGGAACAACACTAATACAAGGGGTCCTGGACCCCTGAAAGATGGAAAATAGGCCAGGGTCCCGGCTCTGCTGTTCAGAGGGAGGGGATTCCCTAGCGAGGTGAGAGTCTAAGGAACAGGGGATTAGCAACAGGGTTAGACATTCTCCCCACCTCTTGATCTCTACCCAAAAAGGATATTGCAGTGTACTGCAACTAAAGTCAGAGCACTCATTTTCTGCCATCAAACAGTGAAAAATTTGAAGACAATTAGTTCCACTAATCTTAACTGCTCCCCAGATCTATCTGTCCACTTACAGATGCACCCGCCAGATATACACACCAGCACAAGCTGCTCCATGAGCCCACGATGACATGCAAACCACATGCAGCTGCAGCACCCAGGCAGGAGAGCTGGCACTCAGGACAAGCACACAAGACTATACAGCTTTATTTCCAAGCTCCCGGGAGTCACAAGCATCCCTTCTCATTGCTGAGCAGAACAGCAAGTCCCAGAACCTCTTCACCAGGGGCCCAAACACTAACAGCACGGCACAGCAGGAGCACTGGCAGGACTAACACCCACCAACCAAACCTGAGAGAAAAGCATTCTCACACCTTATGCATCGGGAAGTCACAGGGCAAGGCTCCTACCTCATGTTTTCAGCACCCGAACAATCTTTTTAGAGCCCATCCAGACCCCTGATACTACCAGAAGCAGGCAGTGAATGTTGCTACTGTAAACAAGTACACTGAGAACCGTAAAGCAGTGCTTAGCCACTGCCCCAGGCCAGACGCTCACCTCTTCTCCTTTACTGAGTCGATCGACTAACATGTGCCTGGAAAGAAAGCAAGAGAAGCTCAGTCAAACGCTGGAAGCCAGCATCAGCGGAACACAAGCTGTCAGGAACACCCAGATGCCTGAGCCTCCAGGTAAAAAAAGGCATCAGCCCCTCCCATCACAGCTCTTTGGGAGCTGCCCCTGACCCAATATCCACCTTTGGTTGTGACCAAACACCAAAGATGACCCCCTTGAAGGCTCCTTCCTTGCTGCGCAGGGATGCATATGCAAGTAAAACTTAAGTGTGCCTACCCAAAGAGAAACCAGTCATAGGCCACTGTCAGGTAGAGAATCTCAGATGGCTCCAGGGATGCATGGATCAGCCCATCCTGCAAAGCAAATGAGAACAGCTTTCAGGCAGCAGCCCTGGGGATCGGGACTTGGGAATTCACAATCAACTGAAAACTGTCATGGTGATCCAAGATGCCCAGCTTGCTCTACCTGCCTGTGATACCATGCCTGATGGCAGGACAGCATGTTGGGCTCCACATCAAAGCCAATCCACATCCCCTCTGAAGCCAAAAATGATCAAAAGGAACATTAACTGCTCCACCACCACTTCCTGGTGACACAGTTGCTTCACCCTCCAAGCAACCACCCCCAGAAGCAGAGCAGGTCAGCCAGGTACTCACAGCCCATAAGGAGAGGCGCAATAAGGAGATGAAGAGAGGAGTTCGATCCCAACCGGATATACAGTGCACCAGGAGCCCACTGTCATCTGTTCCCGGTGGGAATAGAAAGGAGAAAGGAAAAAAAGGATGTTGTAACAACAGCAATGGCTTTTCTTTATGGCAAATCTGTAGCAACAAGCTACCCTCCATCCCAACAGTCTGGGCTCAAGAGCAGAGATCAGCCACCAAGCCAGAACATTTTGTCTTGAATACAGCATCCAAGAAATTGCTCAGAGTGTCCTGGATTGTCAGCAGCCCCAGCTGATGTGCTGTCCTGGTCCTGACAGCTGCTCAGGACGTGAAGTCACTAGGTATGAACATCACTTTGCTACCCAGAACACATACCTACCCAGTTGCGACCCACTATCACAATCTATCCCCACATCAGAGAGAAACCTGCTCCAACAGAACGTTTTTTCAGTCTCACCACTCTTTCTGCTGATACACGTTGAGCATAAGCACACGCAGGACATCACTCTTATGCTCTCCAGAAAACTTGCAGTTTTCCCAAGCTCAACAGCTGCAGGAGAGTCTGTTGTTGGCTGTGCTGGCAGAGCCACACATGGCTCCATCTATCCAATAGTGCTACATACAAAGTCACAGTGCCTAGAGGGAAATGGATGCCAACACAGAGCAATACACGCCCTTTGAGGAGCTGGGGTGGCTGTGATGACAGAGGATGGAAGGGGCTCTTAAATAAGCACCTAATGAGACCCCAGGCTGAGGGGACAAAACACAGATGTTCAGCAAATAAAGAGCAAGAGTTCTTTAGGAGCAAAAGGAACGGAACAAACATTTGTTCTCTTCAGCTTTAAAGTAGTAAAACTTTAGCTAAAGTTTTCAGATAACCCTCCACCCCTGAGAGAAGAGGGTCTTCAAGGGATCAGCAAGGTCCCTCTCTAAGAGGGGAGCTGGAACCCTGAGATGCTAGGACCATTACCCTGTTTGGAAGGTGGAGAATTGAAACACTAGAAAGTGACTCTTCGTATTGGGAACTGATCCACAGTGGCTCTAACACCATCAGCTTGTTCTTCCAGAGAAAGCAACTGCTCCAGTTAGACCACTGGGAGCATGGAGTTTGCCTTACCATCGCTATTGATGATGGAGATCAGCAGCTTCAGGTAGTTCTGTGTCTGCTGCACGAGGTCCCAGCTCTATGCAGAAAGAGAAGTGTTGATGGTAAGGGTCTGCCCACAGCAAAAGGCTGCTCTGCAGTTCAGAGCCTGCCATGCTCTTGGCTTCTCTATCCAGAACAACAGTGAAGCAGAAATAACCCCACGGCCATTCCTCAGAGTGACAGACTCTTGACAGACACCCTTGGTGTTCTACCTACTCATCCCATCCTCTGCAAAAGGCACTCAGAGACAAGAGACCAGGCAGGGAAAAATAAAAAAACAAATAAAATAAAAGGCCATCTCTCCTGTCTGCCTGGCTGGCACAGAACCCGCTTATCTGCAGCCCCAAAGCTCCAAGCAGACTATGTTCGGAGAGACTAATGTGAGCCAGCAAACACCTGCTGAGCACTGACCCAGTTCTGCAGCCCCACCCCAACGTGCACATTACCAAATGGCTCAGCAGCCATGTTACAGCTGCATACGTGACGTGAGTAGCACCATGGGGTGAGCAGGCCAAGGTCAGCAGCCCATTCCCAGAACCCAAGTGCTTTGCCCCAAACTCTCTGATCCTTGTAAATGGCCCCAGGAGGCTGTCTGTGGAGCCACTCCGAGCTGCTCCAGACAGGCACTGGACTTCTGCAGTAACGCCCGAGTAGCAGCAGTACCACAGAGGGGCTCTGAACTCAGAAACCTTGCAGCACTACTAGAAATGCAGGTGAAAAACATCACAACAAACTCAAGTGTGCCACTCTTGATCTTGAGAGGAAGCAGGGAATTCCAGCAATCAGAGCCAGAACTAGCCCAAGGAAAATGGGACAGCAGGGGCAAGGAAAAGGCAAGGAGAAGGCCACATGTTTCATCATGACAGTGTTAGTGAGTTAAGTGACATCTGACTCCCAGCAATAGAACACTTGCTGTGTGCTTGCATGTGTGCACGTGTATGCATAACCACACTTAAGACTCCTGTCAGACAAAGAACACATTGCTCTGCTGTGAAGCTTGCACAGCAACAAAAGAATAGGGAAATGGGGGACACACTCAGCCCAGGGCAGAAAAACATATCCTTCCAAAGTCTTTTATCTGCCTAATTCAACCCGATCTTGTGCTTATGTCAGAAGGAATCATCTGATCATCCAGTCTGATCTTTCTGTATCACAAACCAGAAAGTTTTGTTCAGCTGCTCCACATACACCCTGAAGCTTGCACTTGGCAACACATCTGCCCAGAGAAGCACCACAACTAGAGGTGACAGTTCATCACTCCTTTGGCAGCATGTTCCAACAGATCATCCTCAAAAATAACATGCAAGACTGCTTTTCCTTATTTGAAGGTCTGATGTCAGACTGCAGATATTGCTTCCTGTGCAGCTCTTCTTCCCCAGATTGAAGAGTGCTTTAGAATTAGTATTTTCTCCCTGCAAATGTACTTAACACATTAATCAAGTCAACCCTCCATCACCTTTGTGATTACCTAAACAGACTGAGAACTCCAGCTTTAAGTGAAGCACCTTCTCCAGTCCTCAGATCATTTCCGCATCTATTTATTACATCCTCTTCAATTTTTAATATCCCTTTTAAAATACTGGCTGCTCAGTATTCTAGTGAACAAGTTTCTAGTCATAAACAAGCTGTGGTCCCATTAGTTCTGCTTCAACATAGCAAGCTACTTCTCCGTGATTCTGCTTATGCTAGCACTTAAACATTATTTACATCACTGACTGACAAATGCTGGCCCAGCACGGGGAGCTCTGCTAGTTCTGTGGTGCTTCCAGCCGCAACGCATAGGAGCACGGCACGCTCCAGTACAGTTAAATCATCACAAAACCTGGGGGGATTGGTAGGTCCACTGATGTGTGAAATGGAGCATAGTAAATCAGCAGCATAAGGTGATGCTCTCTGGTATGAACAAAGGTAAACCTCAAAGCCTGGGCAAACGTAAGATTTCAATTACCATTTGCGATGCTGCCACAGTAATAAGGAATGGAGACCTGCTATGCTCAGTTAGGATTTTCTACTCTTCTCTCATAGGACAGGCACCTTGCACACCCATGAAGAAGGTGTCTAGTCACTTGGCTACTGCTCACATCAGGGAAGGCTGACCTTTCTCAAGACTCTCCACAGCCATGGAAGTCTGCCAACTGCAGGCAGGCATCTAGCTAAGACTGTGAGCAAATAATACTGCTTTGTGTTTGCTGGCATGTTCCTTACCTTTGTCAGCGACATACCTCCCTAACGGATTGCAAGCTTTACGCAAGCTACAGAAAAAGATTTGATGTTACAGTCAGCTGCCTTTTGGGTAGAGGATTTCCACTGCTATACTGATCCGTCAAGTCTGCAGTCCCACTCCCACTGGGATAGTATGAAGTGAGCCAGATTATGGCAAACAGGAGCAAGTCAGACTTCAAATCTTCACTGACCCTTCCTGACTGAATCTTTGACCTCCCACAGATATGCCTGTTTTGCTCACCTGGTACTCGCTCCAATCAATATTCAGAGATTGGGTCAGAAAGACTGGGATACTTAATGGAGCATCTACGTAATCCTGCAAAAAAACCCAAACACAACTGGTCAGAGAAAAACCATGACTTGAAGGCAGCAAGTTCCAGAAAAAAAAAAACCAAACAAAAAAACCAAATGCCAAATGGTGCATCTAAGAGACAGCATCTCAGCAAAGCATCTTTGAATGCACAAACCTGCAGTGGTAAGAACTCACTCACAGCCTCTTAGAAGAACTAATGGACAAGAGGAGCTTTTCTGTGCTCCCGTCAGTGAAAGCCAGGGACAAGGCATGTTAGTTTCTGAATTCCTGTAGGGCTGCTCCACTCAACCACCCCCCTCAGCAGGAGACAGAATGTGAAGACAGAACTGAGAACAGAGGCTATCAGTAAGATATCAAATCCAAAACCAGGAGCAACCCATACTTCCCCCTGAGAGGTCAAGCACCCTGGACTTCAGGATAATGATTCATTTATTTTACATACGAATTTAACAATGAATAATTTAGTACATTCACTATCTGTTTTGTTTGTCCTGTTGGTTTCCTCTTTGTGATCAGAGATAAACACACAACATACACCATCGCTCAGGAACGCTGAGGTAAACTGAGGTAAGACTCAAGCCCACAGCTCTCCATTTTGTAACATCCATGTACCTGTTTCCAGTTAAATATCAGACCTTCAGCTGTATAATCCCGGTCTTTGTACTCTTTAAAAAATTCACAGCCTGCAAGGAAAGAGATAATGAACAACCATTCAGCTAACTGATATCTAACAACTGAAGTGCCTTGTGGGACTGGAAGTGCTGGCAGCCCCAAGCTCCAGAGCACCAAACCAATGAAAACTGCTGCCTGCAGGAAGAGAAGAGCAGTAATCAATGTGCAGCACGGCCTTCCAGCAGCAACAATGCTCAGCAGTCACCACACTCCCAGAGCGAAGGGCCAACTCCAAACACACAGCAAATGTGGAGTGTGAGGGACAGATTTTGCTCTTTCCCAGACAAGAGGTTTCACCAAGGAACTATGCTTTCCAGGGTCATTGGCTTTTGCATAGATCTAAGGCATCAACCTGGCATGCTGAGTGAGAAGAAACCAGCAAAAGGAGGTGTTGGCAGAGCTCTGGGGAAAGCCAACTTTCACAGGGCATTTGCTGCAGGTAACAAGAAAGGGCTCTGTCAGAGGCAGCTGTGATTTCTCTCACATTTAAGTCTCCTCTTTCAAACACGTGAATTGCCCTATCTGAAGGAAGCAGGTAGATAACCATTTCCAAGCTTTCCCCTAGGCCCTCCCTTTCTAAAATGTATGCTTTGGCTCCACTCTTCTCAAACAACTATTGGAAGTCTCTGCTGCAAACTGCAGTCACTTAGTCACAGCTGAGCAGCACCATTAGCGCTGCAGCTGCCTGCAGGCTACACGAAACACCTCTCCCAATGTACTGTTGCATGCCCCAGCAGTGCCACAGTGCCCACATTACCCAGACACCCCTGTGCCAGGCATGGAACACAGGCAATGATTCCTACCCTGCAAGTCTCAAGTAACTCCAATGGCCAAAAAAAAAAAAAAAAAAAATCTTTGTGCAAGGACAGGACTAGCCCTCAAAAACACAGAGTCAGGAAGCAATCGGTCAGTTGGGATTTAACTCCAATTAAACAACGGCTTAAAGCAAAGAATGGGGGATTATGGCAGTAACTATTGGCATCTACAAATGCCAGCTACCAGTCAAATGGAAAAGAAGTTTTTTCTGCACTGGAGAGCACAAAAGCTTCTACAGACACCCCACTTTAACCCAAGTCTTTCACGCTAGTCAGTCATATCTGGACACTACTTGGCTTATCTAAGACAACAGAATCTCAGAATGACTTTAGAGACAAATTACAAAACAGAAATTCTTTCAATGCAAACCTAGAAACATTGACAAGAATGTATCACAGCATTTGGCCAGTCACTAGAGGGGCTGCTGATCTGTAGATGTGTATGCCTTAGATTTAACAGAATGACAACATTCCTCTATGGACCAGCACTGCTGAAATTGGTCAGTATCTGCAGGGAGAATTTCCAGTTTTATAAGGTTTACCTCTAGTGTGGCAGTGAAGAACTGCTAAGAAAGCAGCTGTCCCAGATGGCAGAAGAGGAAGGACCATCACTGAATATTGCATACAATATGCAGATTCCCATACAGTAAAAACTCTACAGCGCAACTCTTCTTCGTTCTTTACAAACCCTACAAAAAACCTGTGTACACTGTCTCTCATGTTCTAAGTTTGGTGAGGCATATGGCAGCAACATACACCTGTGCCATAATACTTTTATTTCTGTACACCTTGGCAATCTGCATGGCAAACTCAATAGAAATCTTCATGCAGCTTCTCTGAACTGTCACTAATTTCTGTATGAAAGGAAATATACTTTTTTAAAACAACAAAAAAATGTTTAAGGGCAACGACTAGGAATCAAGGAAAGGTTTGGAACATCCACAACAGTTTTGGGTTTTGTTTTCTCCTCTCCCTTTCTTTGTGCACAAGGGATAAAGAAGAGTCCTTTCTTGTGGACAGACCTCAAGCACAGCAGTCTCACATCCAATCCTATCACTGAGCCTGACATCAGCAGGCAGGCAGCAATATTCAGCTCATCTTTAAGAGTGCAGCAAGTGACCCAGCAGTGGTTGCTAGGCACAGCGACTAATATAGCCAGGGAGACGGGCTGGAGTGGTCTGCATCTCAGTCATACGTTGCAGGCTCAGGTTAGCAGTTCTGCCTAGCACTGAGAATATCTTACAGTGGTGCTCTGGAACACCAGGATTAGAAAACTTTAAGAACTGGGGTTTTACATAACACAGAGCAAGATACATATTTTGTATCAAGCGGTAGTTTGGAGTTGCAGGGATGTCAAAGGCCATCTTAATGCCAGTTCCACCTCTGGGACTTTCTCCACGCTTGAATTAATTAGAACTGCTGAGAAATTATTTTGCCACCTCAAAGAGTGCCTAATGCTGACTCACGCTGCCAGAGCATCCAGATTCGTTGCGCTGTTCTCAGTTGAAAAGAGCTTCTCCCCAGAGGGAGCACCGGAAACATTCAGCAAGCCACAGTCATTTTACCACACGCACACACACAGCGGTAGTTCCCAGTCCCCAGAAACGGATTGTCACCTGTCCCTTGGGAGTCCCTCTGGACATCAGTCCTGTACCTGGATATGGGATGGAGAGAAGCGTGAAATCAGCATAACGTTGAGCTTTGTCCACCTTCTCAGAAGACGTCACACTGCACAGGACAAGAGGAAAACAGCAGGCATTTGTAGAGTATTTTTCACAGAGATACTAGCACCCAAAAAGCTACCTGTCGCATCTCCCTGCAAAATGACTTGACTCAGTAGTGAGCAGGGGCAGAACTTAAAAAATTCAGCTAAAAAGGTATAGCCCAAAACCACTACAGCTTTCCTCTGAGAGAAATACCAGGAGAAACATCTCCCTCTGTTCCTCTACACAAGCAGAGGGTTCCTTTACTCTCCCCTTCCTGAAGGGGTGACTGTCACATCACCACAAACTCTACAGAGAAAACCTACTCAGACTGCAGAAGACAGATGAAAGCAGCTGTCTTGCCCATTGATACAGTTTTCTCTGGCCTAAAACCTTGGGATTCTCTTGACAGCATCAGCTAACTGATCCTGCTGTAGTACTTGTCCAGGGACTGCTCCCATGATGCTGAGTACATGCCCAATAGCAATTCACATGTAAGGGCTACACTAGCTGCAATCCAAAGCCTGCAGAAAAACAAATGAACCTAGACTCACTTCAAGCCGAACTTCACCTTCTTGTTTTCCACCATCAGGTCACAGATATATCGGACAGACAGGTATCGAAGCAGCTTGATGTCATGCCCTCTGACTTTGTCAAACAGCTGAGAGTCTGCATTTCTGCAAGACAGAACAAGGCAAAGCAAAATGAGCATGGAAAACTGACCACATTGAGTCTGATTCTTTGCACAACACTGCCACAGCTCTCCCCTGAACTGCTTCTAGCCACAAGGCACATAGCACGAGCCTTGTCTCCACAGGTCGGAGTCAAACTCTGCAATGAACCGATACTGCAAACTTCGTGCTTGGGGTCCCTTCCCATGTCTCACTCTGTTCTGCAAAAAGCATGTAAGATATAGAACAATTTCTCCAGCCTGGAGATGTAGTTTTTGATGAAGTAAACATGGCCATGTAATTCAAACACCTTTTAAAATGGCTGTATATATTCCTGTCTCCAGCACTTCCCTCTGGAAAGAGATTAGCAGGCTTTGTTTACACTGGGTTTAGCCAGCCATAAGCATTCAAAACTTTCTCAAAAGCAAGGAAAGTAAGATTCCAAGCTTCATGATGGTCTCAAGCCTGTACCCTAAGTCCAGCCTAGGAAATAGCAGAATTAAGTGGCAGAGCCAGTCAGCTTTGGTCCAAACTCCCTTTTCCCCATCCCAGTGATGCATACAAACCTCAGTACAGAATCTTCCTCTGAAACGTCTTCTGCATCTGCCCAAGCATCATCAGAACCACCTGCAAGGAAGGTGTTAAGAACTGAAGCTTGTGTAAACCAATTCAATCCTCAATCTGACAAGATATGCATGCACCCAAGGCAGCCATGGTTTGGTACCCTCCCTCTACACATAAGTGCTCTCAATGGTACCCCACATTTCCTCTTCCTGAAAAGTCCATTTTCTCATAGCCAACTCTTCCCTTGTCATTGCAAAGGACCTAGGCAGGTCAAACTGACAGCCAGAAGGACACCCCAATATGCTTTGTTAAGCCAGGCTTCAGCTCCCACACTACAGACACCTGATAATCCCCTGAAGAGCTCTCCCTAGAGTCCAGTATGTCTCACCATTAGCAGGATTTGATTCCCAATGATTAGCTAAGCAACAGCAAGTTCTTATCCTCTTCCTTCCATTACTCCCACACCCTATGTTTGGGAATCAGTACCCTGAATCTTTTGGGTTGCTTTACTTGCCTACACACTTCCCATAACTCATTCTTCAGCCTCAAGTTCTTTTGTCACTCCTTCTCATAAACTATGACGCTGTCCTGTAGTATGGTGCTTGGAAATGGACATAAGATTTCAGTCTTTGCTCTAACATGCCAGGCCTGGGTACAAGCAGGTCCATGCTAGAGCTCTGCATCAGCTCTCAGGAAGAGCTTGCTCTCGTGTGTAGGTCACTGTCCCAACACTGACCAGCCTTACCAGGCAGACAGTGACAAATGGCTCTTCACTCACCTGAGAAGATATAGTTGTAGCCAGTGCGCCCATAGAGCTCTCCCCAGCCGGCCAGCGTTGCTGATCTGCAAATATGCTGGAGGAATATTTTGTTATTAACCATGCATGCCCCAGGATTCTTCCCCTTATAAGTCTCTGGCCTGTTTGCTGTCATGTTTTCACAGGAACGGTTGCTACCTACAACTACCACCTCTCAGCAGTCTCCCCTGCAACCCTGGTCCAGATAGAGTTCTCCAAACACATCAAACTCACAAGTGCCTTTGTCTGTACCTAGTTTTTAAATCACTTTTTCATCTCCAGTTCTCCAATTCACTAATACAGTCAACTAATACAGCCAAGTTAGCAACATCCATGCTCTGTTAATACCCTGCTTGAGCCTTATTTTCACATTCCTGTGGATAAGATTATGCATGGTCCCAGTACAACTCCAGGCAGTTCACTCCTGCAGAAAAAGGTCAGCAGGTTCAGCCCATGATGGCTTCAGTCAAGCTAGATTAAAATTGCCACAGGTATGATTTTGCCATTCATACAGTGTTTCTAAACTGAACTAAGAAAACTGAATTAAGCTACTTAAATTCTAAATGAGACTACTCCTACAAGGCTTCAACACAAGTAATCCGCCTAAAAATTAATCTAATTTCACTTTCTTACAGATCCCCTTGCAGACAAGCCCACACATTCCTAAGGCCATTTATGCAACCTTGCCTCCCCAGGGAACAGACAAAGGGAACTTCTCTTTAGAGAGAAAAGTTATTCAAAGGGAGCTCACTGCTGGGAAGAGTAAGCAGCAGAAAGTGGCAATAGTTGTCTTTTGCCTCTCAAAGACCATCTTTGGTCCTTCAGAAGGGACGTACATACGGAGAAAATGTTTGCTCTTTGGTGCAATTCTCATGACATGGTGAGGTAAAATAGCCCAAAGCCCCCACAGATGATTTACGCAGCCTAGACAGCAAATGCTACCTACCACTACAGGCTGCCTTCTTGTACCCAAGAACAGATTTTTTACAGCATTTGGAAAGGTAACGACTGAAGACACGGCTGTGCAGTTCAAACAGCAGGGAGAAAGCTCATTTTCTAAGTTAAGACATGTAACACATGAAGTTTTACCTTTCCCTTGTACAGAATGACTGGGCAAACAAATCGTCCTCTACACCTTGCCATCTTACTTCGGTTGATAAGGTCCTGCAGTTTGCCAACCTGCACAGTGCTCTCAAACCTAGTGGACAGAGATTCAGTTCAGTACACAGAGCATCTTCTCACACGTCCTTCAGCAAAGCTGCTACAGACACCCTGGGCTGTAATCCCCATCCCTTTGCCCTACAAGCCAGCTCTGAAGTTAGCAAGCAACATTTTCTTTAAGAACTGCTTCTGCTGCTATACAACAGGTATGGATGCTTTTCTGTCTCCTTTTCTTTATTTTGAAAGACCAGCTGCACCGTACATGACAGCGAGCATCTTCAGGAACAGCAATGTGCTGGCAATACAAGTACCATCAGAATGGTCTGCCACAGACTAACTTGGATTAGACTACCAGAGTACACCAGTGTCTACAAAAATACATGTTCTGCTTTCCACCCCACTACCTTTCTATCAAAAAGAAGCTCAGCACTCAGAGTGATTTCACTATCAGAGTGATATTTTTGCAAGCAAAAATAAATAAAATAGAGAATCAAAGCTTGCAATGAACCTTAGTTCTGGTCACTTGAGCATGTGCATTGCTGGGTAATTAGACAATTATCTGTAAGTCAGCTAGTGGGTTTAGCAGGGTAGTTAGACTAATGTCAGCTTCAATTGTATAACTAGATTTTTTTTTGTTTTCTTGTTAAAGCACAACAGAAACGTGTCCCACATTGGAGACACTTTGGAAACAAGTTAAAATTGCTGTAACTTGTCCAAGTACCAGTCTACATTTGATAGGAATCCAAACTGACTTCTGAACTATACAGACCTTCAGAAGAATCCATCAATGCAGGAAGACCAGAGTTTCAACAAGGAATTGGAGAAGCATCCAGACTGACATAATAGAAACTAGATGAAGGCTGGAAATATAGACCTGCCTGGTCATGCTCTTAGAGATTATCAACAAGAACTTCCGGTTAGCCCTTTCCAGCAGCAGAGCTTAGCAGAAGAGCCTAGACGAACTGGTTGATCTCTGGATACCTGTATGTTATCAATATGGTAATTCTGAAAAAAGGGACAAATAAGATCACCGGAAACTCTCCAGTGGGATGGAGAAGTACCGGCATTACCATGCAGAGCACAATATCTCAGCTGAGGTAAGGCATCTGATTCTAGGGACCTACCCACACCTGAAAAGGCACAGCAAGATGATTAGGATGGCCAGGGGACAGTCTATGTTGCAAAAGAAACCACCACAGATTGACTGGCAGAGCAGATGAAGATGAAGTGAGGGTACAACAACATATACATTAGGGTGAAGGAGAGAACAACGGAGGGGAAGAAGAACTCAAAGGCGAAGGACAATGCTGGCCAAAGAACAAATTAATACCTTTATGCTAGAAGTTAAAAGAAAGTTACTAAGCTTCAGAATCAGTGAGCATGGAGCAACCTACCTGCAGCTGCCATTCTGTGAAGGATTAAAAAAAAGAATCTATTCTTAACATGAAAATTGATGTGTTTATGGAAAAGATTATACAAGGTAGTGCTGGTGGAAGCAGGGAGACAGTGACCAAGAACACCTAATCCTACTTTTTTTTTTTTTAAAAAAAGGACTAAGTTTTCAGAATTTGTAGTTAGAGGCTTAGTATTTTTCATATAACACATTTGTAACTATTTTGGTTGCCCAGCTCCAAAGAGCTTTGACATCTACCAGAATTTAAAGAACAAGAACCTGAGCTAATCTTCTTCAAATGTCGTGGACACAAGGGTGCTAAGTGCAAACACAGGAAAACGCTAACACAATATACTTTACAGAGGAGTGCGTGAGATTGTGTGCTGGCAAGAGAAGCACGTGCCTGATCAACACAACCCAAACTCCGCTCACTGCTGTCACTGCAAACAGCCAAGAGCTCCGCTTCGCCATCTGTGTCCCTCCTCAGAGAGCATGTGAATAACATACCCTGCAGGAACGGTCTGTGAGCACTTAGAGACAAGATGCCTTTGAATGCAATTCCTGAAAACAAACTATTTTGACACTTTCAGAGATTCTGACGTACAGATTTGTTTGTGGCATTGTTTTTAAATGAATTAAGAGACACATCCGGCACTCTGCTTCAGCTGTCTTTACATTTCCTTTGTAAACACAAAGATGGAAACAAGAACTTTAATATGGTGTTACCAGAATAGCTCTGTGGCACTGCTTCTAAGTCCAGAAAATGGGATTTGGCAAAAATCAGATGCCTGGATGATCAGAAATAATAAGAGAAGCACCTCCCCAGGGAGCTGAGACAAGTTGATACGTCCCACCTCTCAGCACACTAACTGCACTTCCCCATAGAGGCATCACAGCACTGGGGAATGAGTCTGAACAGCTTGGCAGGAACCTGGGACATGAGGCAAGCGCGGAGCCCAGTGCCCCACTGGCGACATGGAAGGATGAGTTCCTCTCCCAGGCTCCCATGCCTGTTCCTTGGGAAGCCTACACACACACTGGAGAGACCCTCTCTGCTATCTATCACTGCTGTGCTACAAACAGGGCTCTCGGACCTTCTTGTCTCAAGAACAGTTGTCAGTAAAGCCAGAGATAAACACGAGCTGGAGATAAACACGGTAAGTGAACATAGTTGCATTGAGACTACTGTAGCAACAGGAAAGGCTGCTCTGAAGAACATGTGCAATGCTCTTACAGGGACAAGTGATTAAGTGCAGCATAGGTAGGAGTAAAATCTATTGAAGAAGGTTCAGAAAACAGAGAACTCAAACAGCAGTGTGAAAGAACATCATTAAGGTTGCTTGGGACAAAGTAGAGAACGAGGTAGAAGGAATGATGTGTATCTTAACTCTTCAGGTTTTTTTGACTTTCAGGTGTTGGGGGGGGGGTGTTCTTCAGAAGTTTTTTTTCCAGAAGATACTGCTGGGCAACTTTACCTCTGTATTAATTTCCCACTCACCTTACCCTCAAAAATCCGACTCCAAACATGAATTCACCTTTTTAAATGCAAGGGAAACATATCCTATGAGAGTAAGCAACTGTTTTGGCAACTGTACGTTTTATACATGTCTGAAGCAGAGATGCTTCTCTTTGGGTAGCCATAACAGCACTGGAACCAAAGCATTCCTCTCACATTGTTAGGCTGTGCAACTGTGATCATATTCGTTTGGAATGCAGACACATAACAAGATTGTCAGGTGAAACCAAAGTCATTGCCTGTGTCTGAAATCTGGACATTTTCATTAAGCACAGTCACAGTAACTCTAAGACAGCAAGTAAAGAACCTCCATTTCCATTGCCTGCTGCATCTGCCCGCTCCTTCTATGGGGGACGTCAGAGTTCTCCAAGCACAGGGAAGGTGCTCCTAGCTGTCAGATGCATTCTGCTACTTTCTGTGCCTCCTCACAAGCAGCACCTAACCAAGGAGCATACAGCTACCTTGGTTGATAGCAAAAAAAAAACCACACAGCAAATTCCTCCTGCTACCTCCAGCACCTGCCTGGATTTCAGAGTACTGTTAGCAAAGTCTGATGAAGCAATACCCTTCCTCCCCAGCTGCCCAGCCACAGAATGAACAGGATCAGGAAAAAATATCCACATTTTGCTGGTTCCCTGCACAGCTTCAGAAGAAGCTGTACCAGCAGAACCGATTGGGCAGTGCTGAGTTCAGGTAAGTGAGAACTGCTTCCAAAAAACCTTGGTATTCTCAGAGGTGCGAGGAACCCTGCACACTTCAAGGAGATCTTACCAGCTGATTAAGAATGTTACAAAGATGAAAGGCAGCCAAAGACATTCGGTCTTAAAGGCAGTGTCCCATTCACTGGAAGAGGTTCTTGTGTTCAGTAACACAAGTGCAACAGTCTCTATTTCATAATTATTCCACAGAGTACAATGATGTAACTAAAAACTGGATTTGTCTAAAATTGTTTAGCAACTTTTATAGAGATTATCATCCAGAAATCAGGAGGAGAGGGATGAAGAAGGGTAGTCTGTTTCCGTGACTCACTGGGAGAGCACATCAAGACTTGGAAAGAATCAGTATTTAAAATGTCAATTGCCACCGCTGGCTTACAACGGTCTCGGAAGAAAACAGGGCACTGACCGTAAGTACACTTGTTTTAAATACTCACCAGAAAAATTAAACATCTTTTGCTTTTACAAGAGCAGGAAAAGCAGAAGCATTTGGTTTCTCTTCCCTAAAGACAGTCCTAGTTACATTTACAGCTTCAGAGTTCAGTTTCCGTTTTTTTGCAGCAAGGGGCTTAATCTTTTCTAATCTGATCTAACTGTTAAGCAGAATTCTCCCACCTGACAATCAGTTGCGGCTGTTTTCCAAAAGATCCCCTCCTGCAGCACCCAGCCCACCTGGCAGCACAGCTGCTGACGGTTTCCCTTCCTCAGGCAAAGCAGCCAGACACAAAGCAGTTACTGCCACAAGGGGAAGACAGTGACCACTGTCCTTTTGATTGTATTACTCGTCATGGGCACAGTTAAGGCTGCAAAATTGCATTATGTTTTGTTGGAAGAGAAAATAAAAAATGAGAGGCTGTCGTTAAGAGCTGCAGGGAGCAGCTAACTCTCAGCCAGATGCGAGACCAACCCAACTCTGAGCTTGTGGGTCAAAGTCCAGAAACGCGTTAGCTTACACTTGCACTAAACTGCAAGCAAGCATTTCCCGTTAACTCACTAAACCTCAGCACCCACTGACCCACGTACCATGGGGGTGTTGGACTATTCCTGTTGAGATTGTCTGTGCAGCCCCTGTCAGTGCCACCCCCCAGCCCCAAAATGACTTCCAGACTAAAAATTCTCAACTTGGAGGCCTTCCAGCAAGACCACAGGCGCTTCAACAAGACAGGGAGAGTACTGCAAAGCCCTGCTCCAAACTACGAGCTCTTTCCATCTCTGGGCAAGCTGCAGCACAGCAATCAGTAGGATGTACGCAAAGACAGCACGCAGCAGAGCTGGCGCTGCCCCGCAGCACCCGTTTCCTTCCTGCCCCCCGAGTTACAGGCTTAGCTTAGCAGCTTTCACCGAGGAAGCCTAAGAGATTTGGGGAACTCGGAGGAACCCCGCGGGAGCTCGGCAGCGAAGCGCAGCCCTGGCAGGCAGCGAGGGGTGCCCTGGGAGCGGCGCGCCCAGCGGCTGACACCACCAGCTATAA
>NW_010552141.1:0-2707 GCF_000687285.1 Phaethon lepturus
TCCGAGAGCCCGTCCCAAGGCTGATACCGAAGGGGGAACGTGGGGGGCTTCTGTCCGTTCTGCTGGGGCTTGGAGAGTGACTGCGAATGCCGGGAGGAGGCCCTGTTTTAGGGTAACGAGGGTTCGATTAACGATATTCCCCTGCTGCGAGGGGAACGTGCCCCTCCGCTACCTCGGGACTTTCCAATTTGTTTCGTGCCACAGGTGAGCAGCTATTCCGGTGGGCAGTTCGGTTGTTAACCCAACTGTCGGGGTGCTTGCTTGCGCTCTGGGAGCCCTTTAGGAGAGCAACCGAAAGCCTGCGGTTCAGATATCAAAGGGTGTCGCATCGTGTTTTTGCCTGACCCATTGGGAAGGCTGATTCTCGGTTCTCCTTAAGGGAACCCAGAGGCAGGCTTGTTCTGCTGTGGTTGTGCAGAACCCCTACTTGTTTGTACGTTTCCCAAACTTACTTGCTATTAGAGCTCTCCTTTCACTTGGCTGCTGTCGCTGCGGCCCGTCCCCAAGGGGGAATGGGCTGAAATGAGTTTTCATTCGTTGAAAAAACCTGTGTTTGGGAGAAGATGTAGCATCGAGAACATCCTCGTTTTCTGGGATTCTACTCTGAGAGATAAGAAATGGATTTTTTTTACCCAGCTCCCTGAACCTTGGCAGTCGTTGATAGAATGAAGGAACTTGTCTCGCTTTGCTCGCTGGTGGAGGAAAGCAAAAATAAAGCAAGTCTTTTCTAAGTATGAAGCAGCACTTTCCAGAAAGTTACTTGTGAGCCTTCCTTCTTTACGGCAAGTGATTTAGCTGTAGCCTTACAGTGAAGAATAGATAGTGTGTTATGAGGCATTTGGAAGCGGGTAGCGTGCACTGAGCTTAGTGGACAACTTTATGGTGTTTCGTACTTACCGTAGTGAAATACTCACCTTGGTGTGCTAATGCACGAACTGGAGCAGAAACGAGTCGCCTCTTGTTAAGTTCCCTTTGCCAAGGGAAAAATAACAAATCCGCTCACTACAGCTTCGACTGTGAATTTGAAAGATGCCTGTCCATGTTTCAGTAAAGCGTGTTATTTGCCTGTGTCACGAGGAATATCGGGAGGTATGAAAGCTCTGAAGGGAGGTGCTGCTACTGCAGCCCTTCACGTGAACAGAGGGTGGCCTCCCTTCCATAGGCAGTATCCGAGCACCTTCTCTTAGTCTTTCTGGATTGGAAACAAGTCCTTCCTCCCTACGGACTCTGTATTGAATATTCACCTGTTCTGACTGGTTTATTCCTCGCTTTCTACACAGGGAGTCACGAAGGAAAACACCCGTGGCTGTTTCTTTGAAGGAGAACGAGCGTCTCTTCGGTGATAGCGCACTAGGAATGGTAAGAGTTCTTATTAGTCACCGCGCCGATTGCAGTTCCTGCATGCAGAATATGCGTTCCCACTGCCGGGTCCTTCGTGATAAATGCCTGGGCTAGGAAATTCTATTACTTGTCCTGTACTTTTCGTGTCCTCGGTGTGTTGCTAGCTTCCTGTACTGGCTCTTGGTGTACCGGTCTTGTGCTCCTAAATGCCATAACAAGAGCTGCTCACCACATAGCTTGGGAGAGGTTTGTTTGACAACAGCAAAGTCGAAGAAATGCAGCTGGGTGATGCGTTCTTTCTTTCTGCAGTCCATAAGGACCCCCAAGGTGGCATTCAGGTACTTTCAGGATCTGCTGGGTAAGCGTATCGATAACCCCCACGTGGCGCTGTACCAGTCCCGATTCCCAGAGCATGAACTGGTGAAGGATGAGAAACGGCAGACGGTTATCTTCAAACTGTCCCAGTAAGTGGCTGCTTCTGGGGTCCCTGCGAGTGGAACTTTGGCTACCAGGCTTCTACAGCTGACTCTGTTGCTGTCATTTTCTTTCCTGTCTCTTTCTTGTAGAACGATACAGTATTCTCCAGAGGAGATGCTGGGGATGGTCCTGAACTATTCACGTGGTCTGGCTGAGGAATTTGCAGGTTGGAAGGATTTAGCTGTTTCTTATAGTATCTGTGTGTGTTTGTATATTATAGGAATTGAGTAGAGACCAAAGGTGTTTGAAAACCCGTGGATTTTTAGAAACAGAATGTAGGGTCTCTTCAGCTGTAGGCTGTAAGCAAGACTTAGCAGCTATCAAATTGTCATTTGTTTCTGATAAGATGCGAGTTTGGGGTCTTAATCTTATTCCTGGGGGCAGGCACCCCAGATCCCACCCAACCTTGCAGCGTGTGAATAGAGTGGAGGCACATCAGTAGGTAGCTGCAGGGGAAGATGGAAGCGGCTCTGTTGAGGTCTGTGTTGTAACCGGTCTGCACGGAGACTTGCTGCTGGAGCTGAACTGCAATTAAAGAGGAAAAACTGCCCTCTGTAGTCAAAGTTGCTGAGGCTGTTGTGTGTTTTCCATGCCCTGTTGCTTGTGAAATACCACAGTAATGAACATTGAGTGAATTTCGTTGACGTGTTTGACTTGAGTCATTACTGGGAGGCTGTGTGTTGTTTGGTTAGTAATACTCAAGCCAGTCCAAAGACTTCTGACTCTGGAGAGTGACTGTAATCCAGTGATAAAGTAAGTCTTCACAAAGACAGTATTTGTTGAAACCTAAAGCATCCCAGAGCATTTGAGAGTATCCTAAACGTGTGAAAGAGGGGTCAGCAGACACGTGGCTTCGCGAGAATCTGCCAAGTCTGCTTGGTTTCAGCAG
>NW_010552141.1:2738-14455 GCF_000687285.1 Phaethon lepturus
AATGATCCTGGCTGCTGATGCCGCTTCAGGATTGCGTTCTGTACGAGTCTTTACGTTGGATTCTCTGGCTTTGCTACCGTCATGCCTTTATAATGAGTCTTTATATGTGGCTACGCTAATGGCAAAACACGTTCCCTGCAACTCTTTCAGAGCAGCCCATCAAGGATGCGGTCATCACTGTTCCCGCCTACTTCAACCAGGCAGAGAGGAGGGCGGTTCTGCACGCCGCTCGCATGGCTGACTTGAAGGTGCTGCAGCTGATCAACGACAACACGGCCGTAGCGTTGAACTACGGAGTCTTTAGGAGGAAAGATATCAATGCTACCGCACAGGTAGGTGCAGCTGGGAGATGTGGAGAGTCCTGTGCACATGCCTGCATGTGGGGGGAAAAAAAAAGTGCTGCAGATAAAATCAAAAGCACTTAACTGTGAGGAAGCGGACTCTGCTAGTCAACCAGTCTCCTCTGTTTTCATGTGCTCTTCAACAAGAGGAAGAGATGAAACCCTGTGTGAGTATGTGGCGAAGCCTGAAAGCTTCTGGAGTGAGGGCAGGTGGCTGGGAGTTCCCATTTTGTAAGCCTGTGTTTGTTCCTTGCCCGTCAACTGAGGGGGGAATAACACTAGCTATTTTCTAAGGTGCTGGAAGACCGACTCTGAAATACTTGATTTTCCTGAGGTTGAAGAGACTTTTAAAGAGCAAAGCTTTGTTTTCTGATCTGTGAAATGGATGAAAAAAGGTTTTCTTGTCCGCTTGTGTCAGGCGTGACCCTCAACATCTCCTGTGTTTGATCAAAGTACGAGTCCTGTCACCACAGTATAAAGCCAGGCTAGGGAGCGGGTAGTCTTGGCCTGTATCAATCAAGCTCGGACAGCAGTGGGTTCTTTCCGTATTCATTGGGGATATCCAGGTGTTTCTGCTTCACCGTCCCAGCTTCTCTTTTCAGAATATCATGTTTTACGACATGGGAGCAGGAAGCACCGTTTGTACTATTGTTACGTATCAGACAGTGAAAACTAAGGACTCGGGAACCCAACCTCAATTGCAGATCCAGGGCATTGGGTAAGAATTCAACACGAGTTGCACAAAACCCGCAGGTCTCAGGAAAGAAACCATTTGTTTCGCAGTCTCTTCTGAATGTGGAATTTTGCGCTGAGGCTTCAGCACAGTAATTTGGATGGCAGAGTGGGAAATGTCTGGAGCGAGAACGCTCCAGCTGGTAATAACCCTGGTGTCGCTATCTCGTGCAGAAGGTAACTGGGAACTTCCAGGACCCCAGGAAGCAACAAAAATCAATTTGTTTCAGGCTTGCTTTTTTTTTAATAGGCTCGAGCCATTTTAGCGTAATTCCGTTTCCTGTAATCCTACAGAAGTAGAGCGTGTCAGTTTGCAAAAGCAGGCTATCCTTCTAGAGAGCAATGAAAATGCAGTGTGTTTGGCAAATAAGGAGGGGGGTGCTGTGAATCGCCAGCCCAGCAATTTGTACCCCAAAGCATTTATACTGCTGTTTCCAAGAAAATACCTGGGACCCGAGACAGTTAGCCTTTGGCTTCTCAGCTGTTTGACGTGCTTGGCAATAAGGCCTTTACCATAGATAGGATGAAGTTTCCTGCTCAAAGTCTGTTGAGGTGGTGAATCTTTCTTTTCTTTGTTTCATTATAATGTGCTATTTTTGGAACAACCATTGTTCTTTGACGGTCAGTCGCAGCTGATAGTACTGCAGCTACTTTTGACCGCTTACTGCTCTGCAAATTTGTGAAATAATACATGAAGTTTGTTTGTATTTCAGCTCTGTTCACGTGGTTACATCTCCATTCCTTCTTTTGCTCAGGTTTGACCGTACTCTCGGAGGTTTAGAGATGGAGCTTCGTCTCCGGGACTATTTGGCGAAAGTCTTTAACGACCAGCACCCTTCAAAAGACGTCCGAAAGAATCCCCGGGCCATGGCCAAACTACTGAAGGAGGCCAACCGCCTGAAAACCGTCCTGAGCGCCAACGCTGACCACATGGCGCAGGTCTGACCTTCTGTCACAGGGTTTCCAGCTCTTTTAGGACCGAGGGTGGGGCGGGTTAAGGACAGGCGTGTAGGAACGCTGTCCCTCTGCAGCATCGCTGTGCCAAAGAGCATCGCCCCTCGTGTTCTGGGGGTGGTGGCGGTGGTACTGGTGGTTCCTCTCAACTTGTGCCTACTTAGTACCACTGGTGATTGCATGAGCGGGTTGGGCGAGAGGTAGTCGTGTGAAGGTTGGCAAATAAACTTTCACTGACAGAGGCCGTCAGTTATATCTGCGTTCCATCCTCTCGTCACCTTAGCCATGGCAGGTTCCGATGGGTTCCCAGGTGCACGAAGAAAGCTGGAACTTTCTGCACTCTGGGCAAGTCAGGCAAAGATTTTGCTTGGAAAATGCTCCATGAATAATTTAATTCTGGCTGTTTTCTTTTTCTGGACAGATTGAGGGGCTACTGGATGACGTTGACTTCAAGGCCAAGGTCTCAAGGCAAGAATTTGAGGATTTGTGCTCTGACTTGTTCCAGCGAGTCCCAGGACCTGTGCAGCAGGCTCTGAGCAGCGCAGAGATGAACCTGGTAGGTTTAGGAATGCATTAACATGCCCGACGTGTCTTATGTGCAGAGCTGCTGTCGTGTCACGATCAAAGCATCAGCGATTGTGTTAGCAGCACCGCTGAGGGGTGCGGGTGCCTGCCATTGTAATAGAGTGGTGGTGCTGCTGCAGTGAGGTTACTTGCTGCGGGGTCAGGCAGGAGGCTGTGATGGCTCCCTGTGCTATGCACCAGAAGCAAAGGACTTGGAGGAGGCGTTTCCTTCTGTAAAAAACTTTGCTCTTGGGCTGGAGCTTTGAAACACTGATCTTTTTTTTTTTGTCTCGGATGCTGGTTCTGGTCTCTCTGCTGAACTTTTATCTGAAAGTGCCTGGAAACAGAATTATTGCTGTTCAGGCTTGTCCTTTGAGTGCTCCCTTTAGAAGCCCTGTTGTGGACCGCACTTGGACGAAATGCGATGCGGTCCTTTGGAGAGCCTTACTGCATTGTTAAATGCTCGCTTTCCAGGGTGCCGGGACACTCTTGAGCGCTTTTTGGCTCGGGCATTCAATGCAAGACACTGAGTCACCTCTCAGAGTCCGGGTTTCCCTCTGTTCTGGTCCAGCTTGCTGTCTGGTTCACTGGCTCTTCTGTAGTTAAAGTAGTAGTAGTCACTGGCATTAAACCGTAGTGTGTCTAATGCGGATTCAGGTCGCGCGTTTCAAGTGACTTGAAGCAGCGGTCACGTTGTCCCTGTCTGAGAGGCCTGACTCCATGTTCCTCATGTTGGCATGGCTTGGGTCAGCTTGTCTGAGATCTGTCAGGCACTGACATGCTCTGGGGACGGCAGGACGTGGCATGGGTATTCACAGAGCGCCGCATCAGTGCGTGGTGACCGGGGAAGGAGCGTAAGGAAGCCCTGAACTTAGCTTTCCAAAATTGCTTTCTCAAGACAAGGTGACTGTTTCCAATCCCTAGGATGGAATTGACCAGGTGATTCTAGTTGGCGGTGCCACACGGGTCCCCAAAGTGCAGGAGGTTTTGCTGAAAGCTGTGGGCAAGTGAGTATGTGAGGCCCCCTTCTAGTCCGTCTCCTATTGACAAGTCGCTGTTCACGGCAGCGGCTGCAAAGCTGACGTCTGTTGTTGCTTTTCACTTCACAGAGAAGAACTGGGCAAGAATATCAATGCCGATGAGGCTGCTGCTATGGGTGCAGTCTACCAGGCAGCTGCTCTGAGCAAAGCCTTTAAGGTGAAGCCTTTTGTTGTTCGGGATGCCGCTGTGTTTCCTATCCAGGTAACGCTTGGCTTGCTTTCTCTTGTGCAAGGTGTGGGTAAATGGGGCTGTGCTGGGAGAACCGTTCCAGGTGACCTGTTGGATTCCTTTGAGTAAGGAAGTTATAGAGACCCTTCTGCCGATCTAATAAAGCAAGCAGAAGGAAGTTGGCCCTACTGTAGAAAACAGTAACATCTCTTGAGAAAAACTTGCCTGTCCCCTGACTTTTGCATGAGGCAGAGCAGCCAAACGCTGCGGAAACCTCTGACGTAAGATGCCACGCAGGAAGTTTGCAGTTGCGGAGTCGTATTTTTCTGTTTGTGATGTAGGTGGAGTTCACTCGTGAGGTTGAGGAGGATGATAAATCCAAGAGTTTAAAGCATAACAAGAGGATTCTGTTCCAGCGCATGGCACCCTACCCACAGCGCAAAGTTATCACTTTCAACCGCTACACAGATGACTTTGAGTTCTATGTCAACTACGGAGATCTGTCTTTCCTGAACGAGGATGACATGCGGTGAGTTGAGGCAAGCATCTGAGCAGACAGCTCCATGGCAGTGCAGCGTGCCTAGCCGGAAGATTTTATTGGCGGGCAGGCCTACGAATCTGACTGTCCACCAGCGCGTAGCTGCAGGTCTGTTCTCAGGGTTGTGTACCCTTTAGCAAACCGAACAGTGCTGGCTCCTTGCTTTGTGCAGTTGTCCCTCGCTGCAGACGTGACTGTGAGAAGTGGTTAACCGGTCTGCAGTACTGTTATCTCAAGTTTTCTCTCTGCTTTTTGTCTGTGTCGTCAGGGTTTTCGGTTCTCTGAATCTCACTACCGTGAGGCTACGGGGAGTTGGGGACAGTTTCAAGAAGCACTCGGATTATGAATCCAAAGGTATCAAAGCTCACTTCAACATGGATGAGAGCGGAGTACTAAGTCTTGACCGGGTAGGCACCGCCCTGTCGTGATGTTGGTCAGCCTATGTGTTTTCCAGTTCTGTCCCTCTCTCCGGTATTGAGGCTCCATGCTTAAACTAATTCTGTGCTCCCCTCTCCAAGGTGGAATCTGTGTTTGAGACCTTGGTGGAAGACAAGCTGGAGGAGGAGTCAACGCTGACAAGTAAATGATGAACTTTGATATTCGTACTGACTGTTTTACCTGCAGTAGCTTGGATAACTAAACCGTATCACTACTTTGAACAGGACAAGTACTGTGGTTTTGGATGCGGAAATTAAACGGTTAGCCATAGCCTCTGATTGCGTGTAGAGCTCCAAAATACCTAAAAGCCCTTTGCAAGTGGCTTCTGGGTGCTGCGAGGAGCTCTGAAAAGTCATATGCTCCTAAGGTGACTACGGCATGCGTTGCAGCTTGAAAAATAGGAGTTGTTTCCTCTTTATTCAGCCACAGCTGCTAAGTTCAGGACGTCTGTCCTGAAGGGAAATCCTGCATCCACAGCCCCGCAGCATTCTCCCTTCTCGTTTTCTGGGCTATGATGCCTTGACCTGTGCATTGCATTGCTCAGGTTTTAGAGCACAGACTTCCCTATAGAGAGGAGTTGAAAATCTGTGTGTTTGGAGGTGAAGGGGAGATGCAGGGATAGCTAATGCAGCCACAGGTTGAAGCTTGAAGCTTTTTAGTCAGAGTTACAGATTTCAGGTCATATTCCAGCAGAGGTAGAGTCCCCACTTTTGCGTGCACACAAAACCGCGAAGGGCGATCAGGGAAGAATGAGATTCCGGAGTGTGTGTAGCTAACCTACACTGCCAAGGGAGCTCCTTGGTGATCGTTACGGTTGTGAGGGGAAGAACTGGGAGCTGAAGATGGCTTTCTTCCTCCTTTGGGTACATAATATTTTGGGGTTTTTTTGTCTCCTGTCACCAGAACTTGGAAACACCATCTCAAGCCTCTTTGGGGGTGGTGGCCCTAGGCCAGAGACTGGAGAGAACCTGACAGACTCGGTTCAGGTGAGCCTCAGGGCGATTGCTGGTGGGAGGGAGCCCCGGGGTCTTGCTATGGCTGCTAAAGAGGCAGCGACTCATGTGAGCAGAACTAAAGGTGTCTGGCAGCAGGTCAGGATTTTAAATATTTTCAGAAAGTGCTGTGTTCCTCTTGAGTTTCATGTGGCGTGCGCTTAAAGAAACTTGAGTGCTGTTTTTCATAGGTAATGTTTTTTTTTGAAAAAATTTATCTGTTCTGTGAAACACTTGCATGTGTTTCTACATGAAAAACACTGCTTTGGTTTCCCCTTTACGTGCCTGTGATGACCAGGAAGAAGAAGAGAGCCTAGCAGACACAGGTAAAGAAGAGCAGGGGGAGACACAAGACCAGAAAAGCAGTACAGAAGATGCTGGCGAAGAGCAGGGAGAAGAGAAACAGCAATCTCCAGGTCAGGCAGAGACTGCCTCTCCGAAAGCAGAGTCACAGCAAAAAGAAGGAGGCGAGAAATCAGAGTCTCAGGTGAGCATCGGGTTGAAGGAACGGGACTGTGATTTCAGTGTCTGACAAGTGGAATTTCCTCAGCGGAACTCTTCTTTCCCCGTTAGTGCCCTGCTGTGGAAATAAGTGGCAAAACCTGAAAATGTGTCCCCTTGCCTGAGAAGTAAAGAATAACGTTATCGGTTACAGGATCGCAAGGAAAATAGAGAAACTGCGAAAGAGGAAGAGCCGTCCAAAACTTCTGGTGACAGCACAGTTACCAAAACAGAGGAAGAGAAGAAGGTCAAAGCACCCAAGAAGCAGAAGCTTGTCCATGAGATCAGCATGGAACTGGATGTAAACGATGTGCCTGACCTGCTGGAGGATGAACTGAAGAGCTCGATGAAAAAGTATGTTTGACATGGCTCTGCTAGGTTAAAGTGGTAGCTCATGTAGCGCTGCTGTCTTCAGAAGCTGATGAATATGATGCGGTGCCCATCTAAAGGCGCTCGCTATCTTTGATTTCTGTTTTCTTCACTTGTTAGACTCCAAGACTTGACAGTCAGAGATCTAGAGAAACAGGAAAGAGAAAAATCGGCCAACAGCTTGGAGTCGTTCATCTTTGAGACCCAGGTAAGAGAGGGATATAAAGAAACGAGAATTCCTGGAAAGCAGGTAGAAATGTTTTATGCATCTTGGCTGGTCTGAATGCAGGGGAGTTGGTTGAGCTGGGGGAAGCTGATTTGAAGAGCCCAGGTTTCGTCTGTCAGTCACCTTTTTCTGCTACCATGAGGCTTCCCGAGCCCGTGTGGACCTGGGAGGTTTCCTCGATACAAATGAACACTTTCCTTCTGCGTGTCTAACACGTTAAACTTTGGGTTTCCAGTATCCCTTACGTGCACTTACCTGTGTGTTTAAGAACAGTTGCACTCGGGCTGTAAAGAAGCCACGGCTTCTCGAGAGCTGTTGTGTAGAAGAGGCAACTCATGTTAAGTGCATGTGAAATCACGATTGTTGCAGCTGTACCGTCATATACCTGGTGTGCGCGCCTGTCTGTATACCAGGAGCGTGATGGTAATATGCCGGGTAGTGCTGGGAGCAGGAGCTCGGATTTGGGAGAGTTGAACAAGAATCTCCTGGCCGGTGCAGGCAGCACCCCAGGACTTCACAGTCCAGCCCAGTTGCAAGTGGGTGATCTGGTTGTCTTACGCTTCCACGCTCAGTGGCATTTGACGGGAGTGCTTGCTTTGTTCTTTTCAGGACAAGCTTTACCAAGAGGAGTATCAGTTTGTCTCAACAGAGGAGCAGAGAGAAGAAATTTCCAGAAAGCTTAGCAAGGCTTCCAGTTGGATGGAGGAGGAGGGCTATGCAGCTGCAACTAAGGTATTGCTGCGCGTAGTCAGGATACCAGTCTGCTGTCACTGGCAGGGAAATGACCACACAGGCTGACGGAGTATCAATCCATCTTGATCCTTTGTAATCGGGTTCCTGACAGTTTCTTGCTTCCTCGGCGCATTATGCACGGAACAAAATGTGAAGTTCTTCCAGCCATGGGTGTGTCTTCAATGGTTTCAGCAGTAACCTGTTGATTGAACATAAAGCTTAGTCACGTGGCTGTTTTTACTCTGTTGAAGTGCTGTATTTGATAGAATGACAAAAACTCCAGTTTTAACTTCTGAGGTTTACAGTGTTAGACTGTGGGAAAACTAGTTGTCTCCTTTTCCCTTTACAGGAGTTGAAAGACAAGCTCTCAGAGCTGAAAAAGCTTTGTAGGAACCTCTTCTTCCGTGTCGAGGAAAGGAGAAAGTGGCCGGAACGCCTGGCTGCGCTGGAAAGTCTGCTCAACCACTCAACCATCTTCCTCAAGTAAGAGCAAGCTGTTGGGAAGGAGAGTCGTGCAGCTCATAGCGTAAGAGATGCCAACAAGAACGTGACCGGATCGAATGTGGCCTGAAAGTCACTAGTGCGTCTTGAGAAGAGAAGACCAAAACCCTGCTTACTAGTGCTCAGTTCTGCACAACCCGTTAACAGAAGCATGTGAGATGTGTTTAACCTGGAGGGGACAGGAAGTGTCCGATGCTGTACACACCATTTGCCAGCAGATTTTTCCCACTTGGTCCTATGGCCTCAGCTTTTTTTTAATCTATCTTCCCTGTTTTTCTAATCTCGTGATAGCTGCATTTGCTGGCTCTGTATTCCATTCTTAGCATCCAGAGATTGATTTAGCACCATTTCCTGCAGATGCAAGAGACGAGGCATAAGCGTAAAATGTACTAGCTGGTTGGTATGTGCGGTGACTGGTTGTTAGTGTGATTACTGGAGCTGTAAACACTGAGTTGCCACGGTACAGTCCGATCGGTCTAACAGAAGTAAACTTTCTTCTTATCTTTAAGGGGAGCTCGAATGATTCCAGAGTCTGACCAGATATTCACAGAAGTGGAACTGAGTACACTGGAAAAAGCCATCAATGAAACAACGGTAATAAAAGATCGAATGATTCTGGGGAGGGTGGGGGTGGCAATTTGGGTTGTGTTTGCTGTCCGAAGTAATAGGTCATGTACTTTCACTCAAGGTCATGGAATAGAGTGTGAATGGCTTGTTTCCGTGCACCAGGAAACCTCTTGTGTGTTTTGGTGTTTTCCAATGCCCAGCTGGACCCCAGACTGCTTTGGAGCGGGGGGCGGGGGGAGGTGCGGATAATGGTTCTTGTGTTGCGTGTGGACAGTTGTCTGCAGGAGCGGTGGTGTAATCCAGTAATCTGGCTGCTGTTTTTAAAAGCAGACGCCGGATGTTGAGGGTTCTGTTTCTTCATTTTGTCCTATGTCTCGGTAACTAAAAGAAGGTGGTGGAAATGTAGCAGGGAGCAGCGTTATCCTGAGTAAGCTAGAAGGCGCAGGAGCGGTGATTTTGAGATACTGTGACGTACAGTGGTTCCTGGAACCAAAAAGCACCTCTTTTCCCCCCCCATCCCACAGATCTGGAAAAACGAGACACTGGCTGAACAGAACAAGCTCTCTCCTACTGAGAAACCTGTCCTGCTGTCCAAGGATATAGAGCTCAAGATAGCAGCGCTGGACAGGGAAGTGCAGTATCTTCTGAATAAGGCCAAGTTTGCAAAGCCCAAACCCAAAAAGGAGAAGAACACCACAAAAACCGATTCAGGCAAGAATGCTACAGCAACCTCTGAGACCGAGAACGCTATCCCTCCCACGGAGGGGAAACAAGAAGGTAAGGAGCGGGTGCGGAGCGGGTATATAACTCCGAGTATGTACTTAACCGTGTGTAACACTCATACCTCTCTGCCTTGAGTGAAAAGCAGCTAAATAAGTGACGACAGTAATTAACTGTAGGATCAAATGATCCTCCTCTGAGTTTTCAAAGACAGAAAACTGGGAAAATCTAGGTGTGGCGGTGTCCTTTCTTCCTCCACCATTTGTTTGTTGGGGTTTTTTTTTCTTTGAAGGAACAAAGTATTTAGAAACATCCTAGGATGCTTAGTCAGTATCTGTCTGGTTGGCTGGCTACCTTATAAGAAAGATAGGGCATCCATTCTGTTCTGGGTGTCCAGAGCGGGTGTCCAGTATTCAAAGTCATGTCCTATCTCAAGGAGCAGACTGAGCTGTTGATGAGAGAGATTTGTGGCTTAGATGGACCCCAGAAAAAAAATAAAAATCTCTTGGGACACTACGACTAGCATTTTTCTCAACTTTTTAAGGTCCTCAGGCTCAATGTGTCCTTATCCTTCTAAATCTAGATTGCTGTTTGTCACCAGAGTTCCCTGCTGGTTCCTCTGGCCCGAGTAAGAGATCCTGCTTATAGGCACAGCTCCAAAGTTGACTTGCCTGCGCAACCAGTGAATCTCCAGGGCTTCTAGGGATGTAAAGCCTGGCGGAGGCAGTGGGGAAATGAGGAGCAGTTCTGCAATACTTCTCTGAGCGTTGTAGAGATCCAGCGTCAGTGTGAATTACTGCAGCCCTGCTGAGGCACCACAGCTGGCTTGTTTGTTAACCTTGCCGCTAGTCACCTCATCTCCCTGCGCCTAAGCTCCTGTGTATTCTCCCTAAACTTTTGTGCTGTTTCTTTCTAATTTAAACACAGACAAACCTGAGGATATCAGTCCAGCCAAGGAACCTCCTTCAGCTGAGAAAGTAGCAGTAAATGATGAGCCTGGATCAGACTCTGGTGAGTAAATATTTGACTAACGGTCTGCAACTTGGTAGCTACATGTGCAAGCTGTCTGTGTGCAGCTTTCTGTCGTTTTAGCTGCAGGAGGTAGTAAGATGGTAGAACCCCTAATTGCGGAGCAGTTGTTAATTCTGCAAAGAGGAAGAGGGACGTTTTGGTTCCTTGCTGCATTTTCATTGTTCAATGTGAAGTTATAATGTACCATCGCCTCCTGCCTCGGCAGCTGCTTTATGCCTCGGTCACTACAGTTTATAGCCAGTCCCGTAGCTGTAAGCCTGTCGCTGTTAAAGAGCTGATGTGCAGGTGTGTGCTTATTCTGCCAGTCGTATTGTGAGGACAGCCATGTTCAACAGGTGATGTCTTCAGCTCTTTGGGGATGAGTATCAGTCCTCAAAGCATTCCCCTGACTTCTGTACCATAGACCAAGAGTTTGGCGGACTCTCAGGGACTCTCAGCGCTGCTTTGTATGCTGTAAAAACTGTTAACGGTGTGTAACCGAGTTCACTTCATTACACAGGGTCCAAAAAAGAGAAGACGACAGAAACCGGAGGAGAAGGCAGGAAAAACGATGAGTTATAACACGCCTGAAATGCCAGTAGTGTCAACATCTATTTATTTCATGGTTGCGTTCTATGTTTTTATAATGGACCTGGGTTAGTCATGATGTAAATGGAACACCACAAACAGTCTGACAACAAAATGGGATAGAGATGTAAATTTTATTTTTTCTTTCTGGGGATTTTGCCGCTACTAACTTAGTGAATTGGTTTTTGTTTTTCTTATGTGTTTAAAGGTGGCAGCGTGCCCACCGAGAATTGTCTCAGTTTCAGACCAGGAGTCACCAAAGTGACTTTTCTGTGGAGAGAAAAGCAGTAAAGTAACATCGTAAGCTTTTAGGGAAGTAACTCGGAACATAAACTCTGTGCCACACCTCCTCTGGTGAAGGTGAATGGGATGAATGCAGGAGCGTATGTAGCCGAGGTGGTCTTGTCTTTGCATATGAGGCCCTAGCTTAAAGCAGTTGTGTGATTTCAGCTGACGGGAGGTGTATTCTCATTTGGATTCGTGGGATGGTGGAACAGAATTGGGGAGGCGGATGCTCCGTGCTTTGAGATGGTAAAGTGTCTGTTTTCCATAGACTGTTGGTAAGACCCTCTCTAGCCCTGCTCTGTAGCAGAGTCTGAAAACCGCGAATTGAGACGTGGCGAAAAAATTCCGTTTATAGTTTACTATAAAATAAAAAGTTCAGAAACGGCAACGCTGAAGGTGATGGAGACAGGAAGAAGAAACGCGTCGGTGCATCCGGCAGCCGGCACAAC
>NW_010552141.1:14486-14842 GCF_000687285.1 Phaethon lepturus
ACGACCGCTAACGGAGCGGAGCCAAGGCACGGGGTTAGGCAAAAGCGAACCTGGCACACCTAACCGTGGCTATCCTCTTTACTCTGTATTCTGTGTACTCGGACTGGCTTCATTGTGAACCTCCCTGTCCTGGGCCGCGGCCTCCTGCCTCCTCGGGAACGTTCATGCTGCTGCAAACCACGAGTGGAGCCTCCGACAGACTCACGCGGACACCTGTGAATGTGCATCTGATGTTGTTCTCCATTTTGGCCTATTCAACCAAAAATAAAAATTACACTTCCTGACCCGCTTTCGTGTGGCTCGGGCAGTCCGGCGCGGCTGTGGGCGGGGTATGTGCTCGGGGGCGGAACGGGGCC
>NW_010552142.1:0-14043 GCF_000687285.1 Phaethon lepturus
CACTAGATTTCTCTGGTAGTAACACGTGCCTTTAGAGTGCCATGACACACTGAAAAATGCTTGGAAAATCTGATGTCTCCAACCTTTACAGTATGATGACACCTTTTTTTTCTTCTGACAATTATTTTCTCTAATGACTGAATCCAGGTAATTTTGCTATAACTCTGCCATTGGATTTTTATGGAGTCGTTTCCTTTAAAAAGGTTTCCCCAGAACAGTTGCTCAGGCAGAAGCCCTGGATAAAGAATGTCAAGTAGACACTGTGATTGACCTAGATGTGCCATTTGAGACCATAAAATGTCGGCTCACAGCACGTTGGATCCACCCTGCTAGTGGCAGGGGGTACAATCTTGAATTCAGTCCTCCCAAAGTGCAGGTAAGCAATACACGGTGGTGTCAACACTAAATAAATAGTGCATTGCATTTGGTAATTGCAGTAAGATAATATTTGCATATGTTGTTGCAAAACACAGTTGCTCAGAAGAAAAAGGCTCATTTCATCTCTTCGGAGCACAGAACCTTTCTGGTAACACCCTGCCTGTGAGTGTATGTTAGTGACCTGCTAGAAGCTCAAGCTGATTTTGTCCCCTGCAGAATAGAACACCGTGGTGTTTTGTAAGCTCTTGTTAAAGCTGTTCACTGATCTGGAATACTCTCAGTCTTGCACACTGGCATAGGATTTGGGATTGTTCTTAGCTTGTTCTGCAAGTTTGCAGCCTGTACAGTCCAAAATGTAGTTTCCTTTTCCTTCCTCCAGAGGACTCATTCTTTGTATCTAGGAAGCACACCAAATCACCAGTTGGAGGAATCCACTTCATGCTTTCCCTGTGTTTATATTTAACCAGGATGGGTATTTTCAAGGAAACAGTTGTTGTATTGCAAAATCAGATGCAGAAACTTGCCAGTCAGGGAAGCTTCTCAACAGATCAAAGAAGTCATGGCTTGAGATATTCTGAAGAGGAATAGTAAACTTTAAGATCACGATTGTACATTGTTACCTTAAGATTTTTGGGGAACTCGGAGTAGCCTTAGTGCAATTCAGCTTAATTTGTATTTCATCCTTAATTCTAAATAACTTACCTGTTGTGGCATCACACTTCACCTGGAAGCTCTATTAAGTTACCTCAGAAGCATAGCAGGCCTCGTAGTTTTTGGATTTCAGTGTTGCAGGAAAAGAGGCCAGCTGAAGTAGCAGGTAAGCACTGGAAGTGAAGAAGTGGAACACTGCCTTTGCATTGTTTAAAACGTAGTATTTTAAGTCATGGTTATTTTTAATTGCAGAAGAGCATAGGCAGGCTGCAACAGAGAATTATCATCAGACCTACCAAAGAGTGGGCTTCAGCTGCAACAGCTTTGCTATTGGGAACACTCCACTAATTAGCAGGCATATCACAAGGTAGTAAAATAGATTGCAATATTTAAGTGAAACCATAGAATGGAGCTGAACAGCTGAAATAAAATTGTCTCTGTTGTCTAGTAGACCTGCAAACTGTTCACTTACTCAACAGAACCAAAAGATGATGGCTTTAAAATGAATACAAGGCTGAAGGCTCAGTATTTGATAGGTACAGTGAAGGCACTAGTATGGCTGCCTGCACAGATGCTAGAAAGAAACAGCTGAGTATTTTAAATGATTGTGTTACATAAAAAAGGTAAGTTTGACCATATAAATCCATCTCTGATATGATACAGGTGTTCTGTACACCTTCATGTGTTCTCAACACCTTCATGAACAGAGAAGTCATGCTTACTGACTGACTGCCAGAATGCATGCAGGAAAGGAAAATATTTTTGTAGTCTCACTGGCTTTGTATTTGCAAGATCACCCATGTTCCCTCTCCAAATGTCAGATTAAACTTGGCTTTAGGGAAAATCAAAATTCTTGAGAATTTAGTTAATATGTACAAAGGAGCAAAGTGTCCCTTATATTTGTGGTGGGTCATATTCTGTCTTCAGATGCACAATGATTCAATGCACCTAAGAAGGAGCCAACTTCTATGCCACTAGCCAGTCCTTCATAAGATATGCCAGTGGTCAATATTATCTTCAGTCATTGCTGGTTCAAGGCTTAAAAGCTCTAATCACTTGAAGCAATTCTGTGAATTGGAGGTGAAATGTGCATTAAAGTAGGAGCTGTCATAGTTCACATGTTAGGTCCCTACTTCTGTTTACTGAAGCCTAGAAAAACTTCAGATGGCTTTTATGCCATTTTTTATAGAGCTGTTGCTAAATGATAACTCTTCCATTTTGCGACTTAAAATCAAGGGGCCATTAACTCCTTTCCCCATTTCTGTATTGTCAAACAAGGGTCCAGTTGGTCTCTTGCTTGTTTCCTGTTATGTGGGAACATACTACAAACAGTTGTATTGTTTTTCCTCATATATGAAGGTTTTGTCTACATATTTCCCATATTCAACAAATATTCCAGAAGACAAATTGGTCAAGTTACTATGACCTGATGTTCGTTGCCAATACTGAGAAAATATTTTTAAATGATTGTGCTGGCTAAACCACGACACTGATGGACTGTTTTACTGGAAAGTCAACACCTTATATTCCAGATAAGATATGGGCAGTAGCCTTTCTCCTTATAAGCAGAAATCTACACCTTGACTAACTGAAAACCCATCATAACTTAAATAGAAAATTACACAAAACATACTTAAGCAGAAATAAGAAATATACACCACTGTTTTCTTTTAACCATGATTAGGGCATTGATGATATTACTGGAGAGCCACTTGTTCAGCGTGATGATGATAAGCCAGAGACGGTTACCAAAAGGCTGCAGGCTTATGATGCACAAACAAAACCTGTTCTAGAATATTATAGGTAAGTAGTAAAATCTACTCTTCCACATTCTAAAAGCTACACATTAGCATAGCGGGGAACTGATCTCTTCAGTTACAGAAATATTCCAACAGTGAATGTGGTATGAGTAGCAATGTATCTTTCATCAACTCAGTAAGAAATCAACCCTGTAAAATACGTATGTTTTCCACTGTTGCACAAAATCTCTTCAGGTTAGCAATCTCTTCAGGTTAGCAATCTTCTCTGCTTAGCAAAAGAGCCTGCAGACTCTTAGACTGCAGCTATATTTAGCTTTACAAAGAGTGCTATGCATTATTCAATACATCACAATACCATTCTGAGCAACATAGCTCTGGTTAGTAAGGTAACATGAGACTTCCTTTTTTTGGAAGATTTAAGAGTATTTTCTCCTTTAGATGTCTAAGTGGAAGGCTCTCTAACGGGGCAAGGGGTCAAGAAGTGATACACAAATGTTAATGAGGATTTAAAAGTGGCTGTTCAAAGAACAGGCCTGTGACAGGCACAGCTAGCAAGACTCTTTGCGAATAAGTAGCTATTTCAGAATACTGCCATTGCACTGTGGTTAGTTCTTTTAAGAGCCAAAATTATCTGTAAAGTTTGTCTTCATGTAAAGCTGAAAATATCACATTGCTAATATATAGATAATAGTAGGTCACCATGTAGTCTCATCTTGCCTAGACAAATCAGACTCTCTGACAACATCCTGAAGTGACTGCCCTTCCTCTGTCTCCATATCTGCTACCCTTCACTATGGTCTACCAAAACTGTTGAGCAGAAGACCAGAAGCTTCATCTTTGGGGTGGTTAAGTTTTAAAGAAAGAGTTTTTCTGGATTGACAATGATTTTTCTGACTTTGTTAGCTTTCTGAAGTGAAAATGACTCAAAGTACCACAGTAAGACATAGGCCTAAGCTATTATTCTTACTGATAACAACATACTTTATCAATAAGACTAGCTGCTAGAACTACTTCAGAATAACTTGATTGTGCCTCGTTCACTTGCTTGTTCTGGTACACCTTCTTTCATTCTTAAGTGCAATTTTACAATACCTGGGTTAGTCACGATTCTTTGGATGACTGCTGTATAGCATATGCTATATGACTGTATTGCTGCTTCTTATTTTTACCCTTCATAGTTTATTATTAAGTACTCTGTGGACAGCTGTCAGTTTTATGAACTGATGTGGCCAATAGCTCACTGTTTGAGGAACAGAGTAATACATGTCCAGCCTGCATTCCCAATGTTATGTCTGTTCTTGGTGTTAAACCACATGCATACCTGCACGCTCTTGCCGGGTCAGTCTTAAGTGAGGTGGAGATCCTGGAACAATTAGACAATTTGACTTCTACAATGCTTTATTCTTTTTCTTCCTTAGGGAAAAAGGGTTACTGAAATCCTTCTCTGGAACAGAAACCAATAAGATCTGGCCACATATCCATGCTTTCCTCCAAACCAAGTTGCCAGATGTGAGCCAGAAAGATGCTGCCACTCCCAGGTGAAAATAGGTCTAACTTCTGCTCATCTGTCATAGCTCACACTTGATTACATGAGATTCAGCAACCAAGGATTTCTCTAAGTAGTCTACCAGACTGATCAGTAATTGAAGTCTCATGTTGTCCTTAACTTACATTATGATAAAAATTTGTTGCCTGTGGTTCTCACTTTAATGCTGTATTTTTTAATATTAAATATACCTAATTTTTATAATATAGTAACTGATTTTAACAAAAGCAGCTACTTTTGTGTCTCTTATTCAGAAAACATTAATGTTTGCAAACACTGACTGGTGAAGGAAACACATTTCAGAATACAGCTTAATAACAAAGCACATTGATTGATTTACTCACTCATGAAATGCAGTGTGATGCAATGATAAGGTTATGAAAGCATGTTTCTTGAATGTGTGATTAGTTCGGGCCAGCCAGAAGCTGTGGGGAACCATGACTACCGTTCTGCAAAAAGCCATTTCAGACCAGAACTGGCATACATATGGGTTGATCTCATGGAAGACAGTCACATTCTTTTAGCTTTGCTAGCACAGATGTTATTTGATTTTGCTGGGTTTAAATTACCCTTAACACTTGCTTGGGTGATTTGCCTTATTATTATGTTTATATTTCTGCTCTCAGAGCAGCTATCTTTTGCAGGCATGAGAAACGGACTTTCAATGATGTGTAACACATTTGGTAAAGCCTCTGTATGCAGCTTTGTAAGACTTCATTAGCACAAAGACAGCAGATACCAAACAGATTAGTTGTAATGTGGTAAGCATGTAGCTAGATGATCTTGAATAGTGTGTCTTTTCTACCGTCTTTGAAAAATAACTGCTCATTGACTACTGGAAATCCTGGCACTGGCATCAAATTACTAACTTGGTCATATTAACTGTAGCAAGCTTTATTGTAGTGATTGGGCTGGTTTTCATGAGTTCGTACTACGAATTCATGTCTCTGACCAGCTCTTGTATTTATTTATTTATTCACTAGATAACAAGTTACAAACAGCCTAGGTAATGCAGACATTGCTATTTTTCCGTGAAGTCTCCTAGCTTTTTTTTTTTATGTTCACCAGATTAAGAGTTTCAAAAAGAGTTAGCAAAACCTGAGGAACAAACAACTTTAGGCAATATCTGAAGTAGCTGTGTCCTACTAATGCAGGTCCCAGTCTCCTTTTGCAGGAGCATTACTATTATTATAGCATTACTATAAATGAACAATATGGGCAGCAGCTATCACTGCAAGCAGCTTTCCTTACATTTTAAAGCAAGCTTGCCAAAAGGTTGACCACTTGTACTTTCATCTTCAGAAATGTCTATATGGAGGCTGTAAACTGAGTGAGTTTAGAGATGCACTTCCTTAAAAAAGTCATGGTTAAAAAACAGTAGCTACCACATTACAATGAGAAACCCTGATGTGCTGCTTAGTTCTCATTTTGATTTCAATAAAAAGCAGCTATGCTTGTTTTTTTGCCAGCCTACATAAGTTTTAGTTAGCTGGAAGGGGATCTCCTCATGGTTTGACATTTCTACACTATCCACTTTTAGCCCCTTAGAAACTTTAAAAATAACTTTCAGTATATCACAAGTTGTTAGATCAATGTGGCTCTACTCCTAATGGTAGCAATTGCAAGTCACTGTGCTACACTGCCCGTACTACCCTTGTACAAAACATTCAGTTAAAAAAACCCCTGAAATTATTCGTGTCCCTTAATTTTCCTTAATAATTAACTAATTATTAAAGAGAAGGCAGTGTCTACTTATCCTCTTTTGATTATCTGTCAAACTTAAAATAAAATTTTACTTTACTACTGAAGCTGATTATTTCTAATCTGCACTGAGGACAGAGCTGCTGCTTGCTCCTTTACCTTCAGTGTCTGCAAAATAAGTGCTAGAGAACACAAGGCACACAAACAGCTAATTCTATCAGTGGATTTGGAGCTCCTACTTTTGCTACTGCATTTGTACTAATACTCACACTGGAATACACTGCAGACTTAAGACTTTTCTCTACTTGTGCTATAGACAAAGCTGAAAATTACTGGATCTCGGCACAGCTTTTGCCTGAATTAGCACCTGCAGGTAGACTGTGTTCATCACGCTATTGAAATCTAGATGCCTTCCAGACCTTATATAAAATCAGAACAATACAGTAAAGGACCGAAAGTGTGTACTGATACCATTATTTAAAGTATGAGCTGTCTTCACTGGAGTCTTCCAGTCTATTTTTATAGATAGAACTGCTGACATAGCAGCAAGTTAGAAAAGCACAGTAGAATTTTGGATTGCAGAGATTCTGTGGAAGGCCTTGTCTAGAAATAGTATTTGGATATCCAGCTCCTCAAACAGGAAGCTTTTAATGATTTTCTGCTTTAATTGTTTGAGTTGGCAATATCAGAAACCCAAGTTAGTTTAGTAGCATGTGAAGTACCTTGCATGACACCTTACCCTATGTGAACTGCGACAGAGCTTTTTGCCTAGTCCTTGTACCTCGAGTTCCCTCCATCAAATACTCTCCCTGTAATGAGACTTTGTTTAACCAAAAAATAAATCTGAAGTTATCTTTATGAACAAGAAGAGAGTCAGACTCAAAAATCATACAGCCCAGCACTCATATATAGACAAGCACTGCTTACGTTTTAGGATAAAACCAAGTAATGTTTAATGAAAGCACAATGTAACATTTAAATCCCCTTAGTAGAGGTAGAAAGCCAGTGTTTTAATATAATCCATTCAGATCTGAAATACTGATACCAGATATTGATTTATTGCTATTAGTGATAACCAAATTTGAGAGCTTATAATGTCAGCAAGGTAGCATGAATACAGTTATGATCTCCAATATTCTAGAGTAAAACATGTCCTCATCTGTAGTAAGACAATAGCAGATTCTACCAAGAATCTACTGCTTCTTGTAAACATTGTATTTGTGCAGATTTTATTTTTTCATACTTTTAATTTCTAAAATCATAAAAGGCAAGGTTAGTAGCAGAAAACACATCCAGTTTCACATTCGGCAATATGAGAACCCTGCTCTTCAAGGACAACCAAAAACCTAGCAGCACATTTTCAAACAACATTACAAGTTTTTCTGAATTACCCACCCTTCAAAATCCCTTCCCCCCCTAAAACCAAACAACAACAACAACAAAAGTCTGACACTAAAAATAAAGTGCAGTACCCAGAAAAATAAGTATCAAGAAAATAGCCATGTTTGTTTCTTTGGAGGAAAAAAAAAAAAAAAAAAAAAGCTAAGAAACAAGAGTACTTGGCCTTGAATCTTAAGAGTACTATACTGTGTCCATCATTTTGGATTCTTCTTCATCTCTTTGTATCACAGAGCTTAAACTGCAGACATCTGTGTTTATGGAACCTTGTAGATCACCTGTGTTCTGCAAGAGATTAAAAGGCGGGGGCGGGGAGAGAGAGAGAGAGATAAGACAAATTTGCAATAGTAAGGAAATAATCTTTGAAAAATTAATCAACCAGTATTATCTCACTGTGTCAAGAATTCTTTAAATTTGCTGGCATAGGTTGTATTTGGTCTCAGTATTTCTAGCACTTGACTACACATTTACTTAAAATTCAGCTGTTGGATTTCACCTGAGAGGTACTTTTATCAAATTATTTCAAATATGTAGTTTCAATTATGACTCCTTCCCTAATACCTAATTTTTTACAATCTTTTAAGTTGCTTCTTCAGTCATGAAAGTGGCCATCACTAGTACTGTAACGAAAGACTTAAGTACCCTCAGTTTCCTTTTATCACAACAGGAGACTTTCCTTAGGCTTGACTTACCTGAATGATCCCATGAATAGGATTAGTTATTTTACACTGAAAGCTCATTTCACTGCTTGTGGTAAAGACTGCGAATACAATTCTAGCATCTGATTAGTTTTATGATGCAGTGTTTGCTTGAAACATGAAAACGTAAGGGCACTGAACTAACATATGCTTCTGACCTTATGCTAACACTTTCTTAATTCCAGCAAGTAAAAAGAAAGCACATGTATGCCTTGCATATTGTTAATACTGCACATTATATCCAGAGCACTAGCAGTTCTATAAAAAATGATCCTCTTTATATTTCAGGAAGTTACAGTTTCTCGAGGCAGGAGCTAATCCTACTTTAGTTAAATTAATTTCTAGAAATAATATACCTACCTGTGAAAAAGGTGTCAGCTCTCCTACAAGACCAGGATTGACACAGAGATCATGTAGTAACATAGTTTGAAAGCCATGTGATTGTGACCAGATTCTCACTCTTGTCTTGAATGCTTCAAGTTCATTTTTAAAAGCCTCAAAATAGCCTTCTCCTGTCTGCAAACAGAAAAATGAAATATTTGCACTTCAGCCACATTTACTTTTGAGTTGTAAGCATACCCAGTGCTGAAAAACCCCCACACAGTAATGCATGTTATACCCTTTGGGAAATAACAAGTGTGAATAACTTAAGAATAATGTTAGTCAATTTAAAATGCAATTTCAGGTAGATTTCTTTTTAAGACAATCTGTATTATTTATATGTAGAAGCAAAGTAATTGATTTATCTAAGGACATGTAAAAATAAATCTAACTTTAGGCTTTCCTTTATTCCATCTCAGAAGCCAGTACCCTTAGAACAACAGGTGCTTGTTGGAGCACTCTGATCAAAAGTTGACTTGCACTTTGAACTTCTTTAGGCCGTATTGAGATCCATCAGTCTTCAGTAACTGAATACAGTCTACTACAGTTTCAGTCTTCCTGCATTTCTCCTGCATAACTCTGGATTGCTCTATTTCAGTAATGAGAAAGGGACAGTATTTTGGGCCCCACTGTGAACCCCAGATGAAATGGGAAGTTGTGATAATACACAGGTACACTGTGAAAACACAGGTGTAATCAGCCAAAATCAGTCCTCAAACTGGTCTATGTTTGCTGTTGTTACTTAGTTATTACTTGTTTGTAACAACCTGGTTGTCCCCCTGCTGTATCTTGCCTTCCCTCTGGCATTAGCAAAATCCACTAAACTTTAATTTTCAAGATCAGAATTACACCAAAATATTCTGTCTAGAAAAGAATTGCTAAGAAAACGCTTTCCCATAAGCTTAAGTCAGTCAATACAATATTTAGCCTTTTATGGTTAGGAAGAAACCTTCTCTAAAACACTGGTCCCTTGAACAGCATCAAGAGTTTCTCCCATCATTACCCAAGTTGACTTACTTTGGCTTTTTGGAAAAAGAGACGAAAACACCCTCTTGGATCCACATTGCAGCTTCGGGCAATTTCTATAATAAACTGCATCACAACTGCTTGGTGTGCTACTTGCTCCATCAGAGCTCTTTTCTGAAAAAAAGTTACGATTTAAAGATATTTCCTGTGATTATATTTATAAAATTCAGCACAGTTTCCTTTTGTTCTAGTTCCTAAACAGATGAGAACTGATGCTCACAGAAGCAAGCAGACCGATAATTAGTTATAACTAGATATATATATGACAATGCACTATAAAATTTTTCTTTAATAAAGTAGAGAGAGGGTGGGACAAAAAGTTAAACAGCTAAACAAGTCGGTCAGCTTTCTTATACTGCAAGTGGGAAACTATGCTTTCAAACAATTTAGACATCATCTTCATACCTGTTCAGCTTCTAGATGAAAACACCACAACATGAGATATCTAGATGTTTCTTCACATACAAGATACGGGTGATCAGACAAAAATCTTTGACTATCATCCCATCTGCTCAGCATACCTAGTAAGAGAAACATAGTTAAGATATTCTAAATGGATAAATGATTTAATGCAGCAAGGAAGTTACTTGCATTGATACCCAGTATATATAATACCTCTGCAATTCCCTAACCTCAGAATGACAGCATGCAGCCAAATTTGGGATTTATACATCTAACCAATGCTGAAAGAGTATTACCAGAAGGTATAATCAGACTTTGAAGGTATTAACAGCCACAATTTCCTGTATTTTAATGCCTCTCTAGCATCATTGAGAAGTTATTTTTAATCAGTTCTCATACACACTAACAACACGGTGTAGGTACCTATTAGTTACATCATCAAATAGTTTAGAAAGTTTATGGATAGAGATTTACATTCAGTGATTCTAACAAACACAAATCCTCTAAATGTTTGCAAATAGGAATGCAAAGAAAAGAATGTGTAATCTGTCAAAAATGAAAGTGATTCTAACACATGATTTGCTAGGTTTTGAGGAAATTTGAATTTAATTACAGGAACAGCCTGATCTCAAAAAGCAAAGCCACATTAGTATTGGAAACTTAACTAGAAGATTGAATTGTGATAGCATGAAGCTACCTTCACGTAAAGAGCCAAGTTTAAAAACTGGAACTCAATACTCAGACCACTTCTTAAAATTGCCCTTCATGTATCACTGTCAGTCAAGTCATTACTGGCAAGACGTACCAGATGTACAGCTTTACCCGTCTATCAGTGTATAATTATAACTGGGCTAAAGATAATTCAGCGGTAATGACCTAAGCTAATCTTAATTCTAGCAGACAAATGCCTAAAGAGAAAACATGGCTGTTTGCAAGACAGCTATCATGCTTAAGTCCTTTATTGCTTGGAAGCCAGAGCAAGATCCAGAAATGGGACTCATGCAGTATGGCTAATGAATCCACACTTCCCCTTGGCAGCAGCTAGCACAGAATGAGAGACTTGAATAAGCATTAATGTATTGTCCCTTTTTACAATGGACTTACGTATTCTGAATTAAAATAACAAAATGGCTTTGAATTTAGAAGGCAAGAGAAAAACTGATGACCTTCTGTAATAAAGTAACAGCTTACTCTGAATTTAGACAACGAAGTAATTTTGCCCAACGCTTAGCTACGAAGCCTGCAAGAAAGCCTCTTTTTTAATGTTGAAATGCACAGCAGGGGAGACATCTTCTGATTCCACTATCATGACACTTAGCAGTTATTTGCAAGAACCTGTGCCTGTCACTGCTATTTGCATACTCTGGCAGTGTTGTGCCTCAGCTTGGTATTTGCAAGGCTTGCTAAGGCTAACAGGGCTAGAAACTCTTTCTTTAAAACAGTTTAAGATCCTTAGAAGCCAAATAGCTTCGTAAAAACAAGTTTGTACAAAGAAATTAATTTTGCCAATTCTGTCCTGTTCTTGATTGTTCTGGAATTCCAAATATGGCTATACTCTATCATAGTCTGAAACCAGCCTGTAATGAAGAATGTAAGGCACTTCAGAGAACCATTAAAACTTCAGATTACTTTACAAGATCAGCTTTGTGCTTAATTGCGTTCAACAATTATGACAGAGCTAAAGTGACACCTAGTGGATAATTAAATATAATTTTAAGAAACGCACAATTCCATGCACAGATACTCTCAGTAAGCGTTTACAGACATTTCCCCTTAATCAGTCATTACCTTTGTGGCTTAAGAGCCACCAGAAGAATATTTATTAAAAGGAGACAACTATAGACAATGCCACACACTTTTATATACACCACTTACATTTCTATGAATGTCCCTGCCTTTTCCCACTGAACAGAAGAAATAGCTGCTAGAACTCTATAGTTTTCAGGGTTTAAACTCATTTGAGTATTATGTTTTTTTCCATTGAAGTTCTTATTCATCACAGGAACTAAAAAGCTTCTACAGTTTACACCTTATTTCACTTTGAAATTATTATCTGTCCTGATAAAACAAAGCTGAACAGTCTTGTTAGCCAGGTCTTTCATTTGTTACCATTTATTCTGTACAACAGGGAGCAAACCTACACAAATTCTGTAGAAGTTTGAACTGCAAAATGGTGGAAAAAGCACACTCACCAAAGTGTCTAATCTTCTGTTCATGTTTTTGCATAAGTGGTTCAGACACATCTTCATCTTCTATTTCTTTTCTTTTTTGATTAATAAAACTCTGAGGAAAAGAAAAATTGTACTATCACAGAAACTCCAGATACACCTTTTTGTGATATATAGGAATATTATATTTTAATATGTTACTATTTAAAAGGCTATGTTCTAATTTTAGAGTCTTGTCATATAATTTAGAAGACTTTCTTTAAAAAAGTGCATTTTCTAATAATGGAGTTTAGAAGCCTCATTATAGTATACTGACCAAAGAACTCTGAGAAACGTCTGTCCTCACGCAGGAACTCACTGATCTGTGAACAATGAGAATCATGTACATTCCCGCCTGGATGCAGCTAAATAAGTGAAATTAGGAGATGTGGTAGCTGTTGAAATTAAATTATAAAATAAAAGCTGAAATTCCACTATAAAAAAAGGCTGTGCTAAATAATCTGTATTACAGTAGTCAATATTAGAGGCAAACAAACAGTTTCGCATTTTAAGAATTTGGCATGGTAGAGAAGAACACTCTCCATGTTCAGCACATTTGGCAACACCTGCACTACCTACAGTCATAGAGTGGTTTGGGTTGGAAGGGACATTTAAAGATTATGTAATTCCACCCCTCCCTGCCATAAGCAGGGACATTTTCCACTACATCAAGTTGCTCAAAGCTCCATCTAACCTGACCTTTATTGCTTCCAGGGATGGGGCATCCTCAGCTTCTCTGGGCAACCTGTTCTAGTGTCTCACCATCCCCACTGTGAAATATTTCTTCCTTGTATCTAGTAAAAATCTCCCCTCTTTTAGTTTAAAATCATTACCCCTTGTCCTCTCGCTACAGGCCCTGCCTCTCGCTACAGGCCCTGCTGAAAGTCTGTCCCCATCTTTCTTACAAGCCCCCTTTAGGTGCTAAAAGGCTGCAATAAGGTCTCCCCGGAGCCGCCTTTTCTCCAGGCTGAACAACCCCAGCTCTCTCAGCTCTCTCAGCCTTTCTTCATAGGAGAGGTGTTCCACCCCTCTGATCATTTTTGTGGCCCTCCTCTGGACCCTCTTCAACAGGCCCATGTCTTCCTATACTGAGGGTTCCAGAGCTGGACTCGGTGCTCCAGGTGGGGTCTCACCAGAGCAGAGGGGCAGAATCACCTCCCTTGACCTGCTGGCCACACTGCTTTTTATGAGTCCCAGGACATGACTGACCTTCTGGGCTGCGAGCGCACACTGCCGGCTCATATCTAATACCTAGATGAACCACAGAAGTTCTGATCTGCACTTCTGGTAGAGAAATGTCATCCAAATTTGTAGTATGTGTGCAGCTTGCTCCCTTTCATGAGGCAAAGTAAGAAAAAAACCAAACACCAAACATTTAACACATACTGTGGATTTGTGCTGTACTGGACACAAAGACAATACTAGTAGAAGTGGAATAAAAAAAGAGGCTAACACTTGTTTTTATGCACACTGATATGGGTCATACCTTATTAAATACCTCCTTACTAACAAGATCTGTATTCCATAGATTCTGTCTTTCCCTCTGGTTTAGTGCTTCTTCTTTTCTTCTCCACTCTTCCTCTCTCCATCTCAACTCTGCAGCTTCAGTCTTTGCTTGAGCAGATTCCTGATCATGGGATTCTGAATTATGCAGTGCTAAGCTACCAAGTTTTTGCTGGGCTTCTGCTAGGTTCCACGTGCATTCTACCGAGTGCTTCACGAACTCTCGTTCTCTTTGGCAGGCTAATTCAATCCCTTGGCTGTATGTCTGTGAGGAAAATTAGACATGCTCTTTATGGAGGGAAAATTGACAGTTTACAGTTTGTATAGGAGCAGAGAGGCCTAAATTCCAAAGTAACGCACCTTAGATATCACAGAATCACAGAATCACTAGG
>NW_010552143.1:0-2668 GCF_000687285.1 Phaethon lepturus
ACCCCTCACCAGCTTCGTTGCCAACACCTCAATGTCCCTGTAGTGAGGGGCCCAAAACTGAACACAGTATTCGAGGCGCAGCCTCACCAGTGATGAGTACAGGGGCACAATCACTTCCCTACTCCTGCTGGCCACACTATTTCTGATACAGGCCAGGATGCTGTTGGCCACCTTGGCCACCTGGGCACACTGCTGGCTCATGTTCAGCCAGCTGTCTATAGATAGCTTCTATATTCTTGCTGTCATCAGTTTTTTACATCCTTCACACATGTTCTCTCATCTTTCACACCACCTGTGCTGCTTACAGATGATGTTTCTTTCATCCTATCAATTTGGAAGAAGCAATATTTTTAGCCAGGCCTTTCTTACTTGAAAATATTTTTGCCACATGAAACGAAGCATCTGCATGTGTGACAATTTGTTGAGAACTGCCATGGTAATTGTTTGCGTTGGTGTGACTGATGTGTTCATAGGTGCGTAGCCTGAAGGGGGTTCAGTTTTTAATCTCTCTTTGATGCTTTCTTTGCAGTCTGATTTTACCTAAATAAAATGTCTTTTGCACTTGTGTATTCATGTTGCATTTGGCACCATCCTACACAGTCTGTCCATAAAACCTCAGTGTCCCAAGTTTAGCATACCTTGTCTGTAAGTCTTTTTCTCTGCTGGAATTTCAAGAAGGCTGCAATGAAAAGTCTACAGCTTAGAGAAACACAGTGTTGCAGTTCACATACTTTGTTCCAGAAATATGTGTTTCATTCTTGCCTGTTATTCCCGATTTCCTTGTTTAGCAGGATGAACTTTTGGTGTTAATTTTAACATTTAAAGGAAGCAGTTGTTCAAAATGTAAAGTTTTAAATACAATAGTTGGTGTGGTTACATGATTTGTGACATTCCCTTTAGATTCCAGGCGAAAAAAAAACCTTAACACAGGGGTGCGTGATTTTAAAAATTAACATCTCCTTTATAAGACATTAGAAAACATCCCAGGAATACTAGCTTTTTCAGTTTGGGGCATTTTCATGAAGGTCCCAACTTTTCACAAGAAATTTAATAGTAAATGGAAGTGGTTTGTCTTGAATTTGTTTTTTACTTTACTCACACTGGAAAACAGCTCTGTATATCAAGCTGATACTAGTAGGACCCACAGGGAAGCAGTATGTCTTCCTGTACTGTGCCCATATCTTGAGACTCACCTATGTTGGCAAGATATGCATCAAGAGGATATAAACTTCTCTGTTTCCAAAGTTTTTCCTTTGTTTTTGCTTCTCAGCAAAATTAAGTCAGCAGCATATGTATAGGACTGCTTCTGTGAACCTTGAGGTGCCCAGGAAGTCAAAGATTAACCTTCAGCTGTAAAAAGGCTTGAATTCAGTATAACTCCTTTGTTTGTTCTGTAATTATATCTTTGCTAATTGATGCTGTTAAGTACATCCTGCTGTGGTGTGGTTGGTAACCTCTGCAGTTTCCCACTGTTCAAACAAGCAGATGCTTGAGGTGAAAAGTAAAACCAAAAGTTGAAAAAAACACATCTCTAGCATAGTCTCACAAATATCCAATAGCTCTGATTTCTCCAGGTTATATTTACAAACACTGAGGGTTGGGGGTTTTTTCCCTCTACAGAGAAGAAAGATGGGGTCTGTAAAGGACAGTTCAGAAGCAGAACTTGATTTAGTTTGATTTAGGAACTAAGTCACCTTTTAGAGGAACTAAATTTTGTCCACTGAGAGGAGGAAAACAGGATTGACTAGAATGACTAGAGCAAAGTCAGTCATTGTGAATGATTTCTTCATTAATTCCCCAAGCCCAGGCATTCTGTGGGGATTTATTACATCACTAGAGACATTAGTTTATAAATTGGGTGGGACTAGATGCACATAATGTATATAGCATGGGTTAATGAGACAGCAGCCTGTGTAAAAGCATGACTACAAAAGCTTTTTTATGTGCCTTCTCACTTTGAGAGCTATTATCTTCTTGGGAGAAGATCTAAGGACAGGGAGGGAGAACTTGTTAGTACTTGGTTTGTGAATGAAAGAGAAAGCAGGTCTTAATAAAAGAAAAGTGACATATAAATGTTCTCTTCCAGTTTTCACCTGTCAGCCACGAAAGGGCATGCAGAGTGCCTCAGAATCATGGTGACACATGGTGCAGATGTGACAGCCCAAGATGGTGCAGGTATGCCTCTGTGAACCTACAAATGTAACTCTCAATTTGCCTATATAGTTCTCGATACACAGTGTGCAACCACAGATTTGAGAACACTGCTTTTCCCTCCCACAACTCCCTGCCCCCCACCCCCACAGGAAAAGCAGTTGTAACATCTGCAGGTGTAGGCATACTTGCTTTTCTGCACATAGAATTCAGATTCTAAAGCTCTTGAAAACTTTTGCCCTAATACTATAAATGTCAGCATTTATAGTGGACTCCAGTTGCAAAATAGTTGCTATATTATTATTTATTTATTTTTTAAATCCCTCTCCTCTGACTCTTTTTGTTAACTTCATTTGAGGCTTTGCATAGGTTAAATCAAGATCTTTGGTGTTGCTTTTATGTGTATCCAAGCTATTAACCCCATTAACCGTACAGGGGTTGCAGTAAGACATTTTGTCGGGATTATGACATAGTGAAAAGAGCTGGTACAGAATCACAGAATCACAGAATCACTAAG
>NW_010552144.1:0-5745 GCF_000687285.1 Phaethon lepturus
ATATTATATATAAAAATATATATGAAAATATAAAAAAATACCATCAACGTTTTTTTCATATACTATAAGGTGTCAAGTGATTTTTTAATGGCATGAATTTCACAATCCTTTGATTCAGAGGGCTAATACGTGTCTGAAAAAGTCTATGAGGGACTGGGAAGATAGCTTGTATGCATACACAAAGATATGATCAAGGTGAAGCTCAGAGTATCTTACATTGTGTGTGTAATTTTTGTATATACATAAGAAATTCTTTAAGCATCCCAAATTAAATATACTTTCAGAAGTGAAATACAAGGTCACCAATGACTCTTACCTCTTTTTGTGGAGATATGAGAGTGGAGTTAGGTAAAGTCCTGTGCATGGCAAGTTGCCAAAACAAGGTATATAAAATACTTTTGGTGTTAAGTTGATTATTTGAAGCAGTTTACTTTTTTTAAAAAAAATCTCCATTCTTTGTAAAGAATCTAATCAGATCTTTTATTACAGCAGTTAAAGTGATGACGCTGTGTGAACTGCAAATCCCTGAAAATCTGACCAGGTCATCTTGCTAATTTTAGTATGGAGGTTATTTCGGATTTTGGCAGGGTGAATTGTACTAAACTTTGCACTACATGGAACTATTGAGAAATCATCTGTGCAGATGGCTTTCTGTTTGTGATTAGAAATGAGGAAGACAAAATAGGAATGTGGTCGAGGAACTGTGTCAACTTGGTTTTAGAAAAGCAAGAATAAAAGTTAAAAACAGCTTTCAGGAAATTTTTGAAGTATGATGCATTTCATGATGAAATTCAGAAATTTATCCTATTAAGTCTATAGCATATAACTTCACTGTGAAGGAAAAATACGGTAAATTTTAAAAGTTCTGAATAGAATTGTCTTATTTGTTGTAATAAAAACACAGTGTGCCATTCTGTAGCAGAAAGGAATGTGGAAGGAGGAGACATTGCTGCTGATGTACAGTACTTGTCCTTTTCAAAAATTATGAAAAATCTGCCTTCACAGCCTTTCGATGGACTTGGCCCATATGCCTGCACCCATCATTCTTACAGCAGTGCAGCATTGTTTCTGGAGGAAGAATACTGCCGTGTTGCTGCGAGGCTGGAGCTGAGATGAAGTTTCCAGAGCAGGGAGGACAGAGTTCCCCTAAGAAGGCTTCAGTAGGGGAGGGAGGAGAGTGCAGTGCAGACGCTGCGGAGAGGGAGCAGAGGTTGTTTAAGGCTCGGTCATGCCAGCTTGCACGCAGGGCTTTGTGATTCTTGGCAGCTGTGGGCTCACTTTCTTCCTTTCTTCCTTCTCCGTTCAAAGTGGAAGAAGACCCAGGCTGCTGAGCTGAGAGGGCTTCAGTGCACTGTTTCTTCTGTCCTTTTCCATGGGCTGAGAAGGTGATGAGACAGTTTCTGTAGTTTCTGGGAGCTGTGACCCACTGCCCTGTTTTCTGTCCTGCCTCTTCCTTCTCCTGAATGGGACTGCCTTAGCATATGGCAGCACCTGTCCTTCTTCCCTCTTAGTTGACTCCTGTTCCTCACCGTGCCCTAATTCTATGTACCCTGCTGGAAGTCAGGGACAGAAAAGGAGGAGAAATACAGTATCGTCTGAGCTGGCTCCCTAGTAATCTTTCAGTGTAACACGTGGGGGATTATTTTGGGTTATAATCTCACTGCTAAGAGCCAGCTAGATGGCTGGGGAAGGTGAGTCGTCAAGAACTGTTAACGTGAGTGATTGACCACATTTATTTTACCCTTGGTGTGCCTGCACTTTCGTTTGGTGTCTTCTGGAAAATGCCATCTAGTAGGCATCTACTCATTTTCTGCATAAAAGCTATAAAGGATCACTTTCTGGTGCTGCCAGGATTATACTTTATGATTATTTTTGTGGACCTATGAATGAATGTACATCACTAAGAACTCGGGTGGTGTCTTCAGCCACGTACCGTCTTTCATGTTGGTGGAGTTTCATGCTATAGTCGGGCACCCCCGTGAGCCTGAAAGCTTAAGGCTGTGTTACTAAGAGGCTCCAAACAGGTAGTGATTGATGCGTTCCGTTCAGCTGGGGACCATATGTGGCTTCTCTAGGAAGTGTGGACATACAGGGAGATGAAATTGCATGTAACTTGGAGCAGATCCTTTTGAGGCCTGAAAAGCTGATGTTACAAAGTAAAACAGGCGAGATGCAGCCTCTTTTAAGTGGTGAATGATAGAGGAAATTGTTTCCCTCTCCCACTCCTAGGCTCTTGCCAGGAAAATTTCTAGCTCTGGAACAGGTCCATCTGTTACCAAGTTTCACGCACAGTTGTGTAACACTCGGACCTGCCGAATGCCTAGAGAGACTGTTCATGTGTCTCCAGGAGCTGAGTAGTGTCTTTCCATAAAGCATTCTCCAGGAGCAGGATCAAACATAAACATGCTTTTTTGCAGCAACAGCTGCGTTCTTGAGTGCCAGGTTAGATCTATTTCTACATGTGTTTCATGTATTCTGTTGATTCTGTTTTCAACCTGATACAGAATGGGGAAACTTCTAGAGATATTAACAATTTTGAGGGCAAAAGAATGCATTTGCTGTCTTCCACCAATGTGTACTTTCCCTTTTCCGACAGCATACATAACAACTGTATCAGCTTCCACCACGCCTTTTTCCTTCCTATCTAGAGCAACACATTTCTATTGCACTCACCTTAGTTTAAATTTTTAAACGACTGGACCCAGCTTTTAAAATAGGTATAGAGGATGTATTCTTTCCATGCACTCAGTAAAGGATCTTTTTTTCTTTTTATGGTTACTATTTGATAGGAAGGGCATTGCCTGCCGGACAGATTTTAGAGGTAACACTTTCAGCATAAACATAATTTAAGCTGAAAAGTCCAAAGAAACTTTTGCACCTAAAACAAAACAACCAAGAAAGCATCAAAATCTAGAAGGGGAGAACAAGTAAGTAAGATAAAAAATGTTGTATTGAAATGTTATATTGAAAGAAATTTTCCTAAACCAGAAATGTTTTTTTATTTTTAATTCTGGGATAGGGATGTGAAGTAAAGAGCAAAGGTTAGGCAGAATAGGAGTGAGAACAGCATTTTCACTATTGTGTGAAATGTTGGTTTCTTAGGACATTCAAACACCAGCAAAAAACATAGGAAATGTAAAATAGGCTGAAGTGCTCAAGTAAGTTTTTGGAGGGAGATGAAAAGAAAACTCATGTGCATGGAAAGCAAAAGAGTTATTTCAGCTAGAAACCTGAATGCAGATTGCATCTTTTTAAAAAAGATGAGTAACACTATATTTCTCTTAAGAAATTTACATCTAAAATAAACATTTAAGATGAGTAACAGCACTTGGATTTTATGATGCTGCTGTGAAGATGAAATGCAGCTGGGAACTGAAGTAATATTGTGTTATCTGTCAGGCAGAGCCTCTTAGTGCATGACTTTCTGAAGGCAAAATTCCTCTTGTCATTGTGCTAGGGAAACAGTGTTGTATGACCTGTGTGCTCAGTGACTGATCCTCACTGCAATTTTATTTTTTAATAAATTGACTGTCTTTGAGGTGTGGAGAAAGAGTAACTTAAGAAGTGAGCAATAACTTCGAATGAGTGTGACAGAATAATTTTGTGCGATTTTCTATTTAATTTCTATAGGGAACTTTGTAACTACAGAGTTTTGTTTGAGAGAAGATACCTTCCTGTAGTAGATGAGGGAATCAAGTGCATCTGTAAGGGATCCTGCAGGACGGTATGCAAAATCCTGCTAAGGACAATGTGCTCCAGTCCAACTTCTGAGACTGTAGGAGGAAGTATTATATATCTTAGTGAAATGAGGCAGAAATTTTTTAACCATTACAAATCTCCTGTTGACCCTCTGTTGCCATCCCTTTCTCATGTGAACATGCACTCAGAATTTTGTTGTCTGCATGCAGAAATCTCCCATCTGCCTGTTTATATTTGACAGCTTTCAAGTTTTGCAATGGTAAGAGCAGCGTTAACCATGTGAATGATAACGCAGAAGTAGCAAACTGTGTTTGTAAGCAGTTCAGGCTGCCCTTGCTGGTTCTTGACCTACAAAGCACTGCACAGTTTCATTTAACTTCTGTACTTCTGCTTCGCAGCACTCTAGTTATACAAACCCATTAAACTACCATCAGATACTGGCTGGTCTGTTACATTTGCTTATTACCTTTTACAATGAGAGTTGAGGCTTTGATGGGTTTCTTGTGAGAGGGGTTGTCCTGCTTTGAGTGACCCTATGCAGAAATTCTAGCATTCATATTTTTATTCTTTTTTTTTAATCCCTTTCTTTGCCCACAAGACTCCTCTTTCTACTCTATTCCTAGCTCTTTGTTTCAAACTGCTGGAATATTTTTCTGTGAAAAGTTCAAAATACAGGTTGTTTCCAGGCAGCATACATTTTATTCTTTATTGCTTTGGTCCTGCAACACTTTGAACATTGCATCAGAGTTAGGTTTGTTTTTTTTTTTTTTTACTACGTCAGAGTTGGGAAGTGGAGAAAGCTTTTATAGTCAGTAAAGTTCTTTACATCTAGAGAACATAGAATAAATTCAGAGAATCAGATCAGAGGAGTGTGTTTCACTTCCTATCACGCAGTTTCCAAACATCTGACTATGCACAGAAGTGAGCTATCTTCTTAAAGTAATCCTAAACTTAAAATAGTCCTCACTATGCATGCAGTTAAGAAGTCTGACGGCATGTCTGTCCATGCAGCTGTGATGAGTATGGTAGTAGGAGACGAAGAGCTGGTGCTGGTCTTTGTTCAGACCCTCTCCCTTCACACATGGCACTGCGGCACGTGCTATGGGACGCTGGTGCTGGCAAGCAAGAGGATAGTGGTGCTGTTGTAAAAGTGGGTTCATCAGTACCACTTTTATATTTAAAAATGGATATTGTATAATAGTAAACTTTTGGAATCTGGCCTTTTGATAGGATGCGTGGAGGATGCAGCTGGGATGTCTGATGTGGATCCTGAAGTGGTAGAGTATTAGCATACATTAAGTGAGGTTTGATTGTGGCTCAGTGGGTTCTTTCCTTTGTTCTACGCTGATTTATTGTGCAAAACAAAAACCTCTCAGCTCACTCAGCATCATATCTTGATTTCTAAGTGTTGTCTTTTTTCCATTTTTCCATTTTTTGAGTAAGATAATATTTTTTGTATGCGGTATAGATTTGTATTACAGCACTTATACATGTCTCCTTTACATTACTTTTTTCCACCATCACCATGGCTTATAAGCCAGGGTTAGGGGATATACTTACCGATAATTGGGGTAAGGTATAAGGAGGGAGAAGAGAGGGAAAGCAGACTGTCATGGGACAATGACCAGGGAAACCATATGGTCATTAGTGGAAAGAGTTCATTTCTGATAGGACCTAAAGAAGGAAGCAACGTTGTAGACATGGTGGTGTAAGAATACCAAGAAGGTAATATTTATGTAGGAAAGGCATATATTTCATTAAAGTAATTAACAGAATTAGCAAATTCAGACAATGTTTTTGGAGCTGTTCTTCAGGAGTGGTGTTTTCAATAGGATGCATGTATTGTAAGCACACGTGCATGTTAATTACAGCATGCTGGATATTGAGTTATCCATATTATATATTGAGATATTGAGATATGGGATTATCCCCCATAATCCAGGAGGAACCAGTTAAGGACCTGTTAAGCCACCTGGACACCCACAGGTCTATGGGGCCTGATGGGATCCACCCAAGAGTACTGAGGGAGCTGGCGGAGGAGCTTGC
>NW_010552144.1:5776-5995 GCF_000687285.1 Phaethon lepturus
AAAAAAAGCCACTCTCCATCATTTATCAGCAGTCCTGGTTAACAGGGGAGGTCCCAGAAGACTGGAGGCTTGTCAGTGTGACGCCCATCTACAAGAAAGGCTGGAAGGAGGATCCTGGGAACTACAGGCCTGTCAGCCTGACCTCCGTACCAGGGAAGATCATGGAGCAGTTTGTCCTGAGAATGCTTACACGGCATCTGCAGGACAACCAAGGGATCA
>NW_010552145.1:0-2145 GCF_000687285.1 Phaethon lepturus
GAGAGCAACGCAGCTGGGCCGGGGCGGGCTGCTGGGCTCCCCAGAACTCCCACCACTCCGCAGGGTGCTGTCCCTTGCACAAGGCATCTGTGAACGCGGCTGCAAAGAGCAGCAAAGCGGGCTGCCGCGGGTCCCGGGTCAGCTGAGGTAGCTCTATCCCAGCCGGTGACGATGACAAATTGCAGGCAGATAGAGGCAGGCGATCTGCCCTTGCGATACCCTTCCATTTTCTAGCAATTGATGCCTTAGCGACTTCCTGAGCCAGGAGCGGTATGCGTGCCGTCCCATGTAATAGCCACCGCGGAGTCTGCCCTCGGTGAATTTGTCTAATCTCTTTTCAAAGCCGTGTGTATTTTTGGCCCGCGTGGCATCCTGTGGCAATGAGGTCCACAATTTAATTACACGTCGCGTAGGATAGTAATGCCTTTGGTCTGCACGGAACCCAGGGCCGGCTCGTTTCATTCATAACTTCTCCTTGTAACCTCAGCTTCCTGATTCCAGTGGAAATTAGTCAGCGAAATGCTGGGACTCCCGTGACTGGTGTCCTTTTAGCTGGAGGAGGCTTTGGAGGCACGCAGCCAGGGCTGACCTTGGTGGAAAGCAACGGGGGGTTTAAGGCCAGCCGGACGCCCGTGCCCGGTGGGGCCGGAGGGGCTGGGCTGGATGATGCTCCTCACCAGCCTGCTGTAGCAGGGAGAGGGTCTGGGAGACCCACACGGGGCCAAGGAGAGTGACCTCCAGGGATTCGTGGGCACTGGGGTTCCCTGAGCAGCTCATGTCACTGCTTGGAGGCATGAAGCTTGGGGCGAGGAGTCGGTGCGGGTATGATGTCAGATTGAGGTCATGAAGCAAAGCAGGGTCACAAGAAGAGAAGCAGAAGGGCTGCGGTGGTGCTGGAGCTTGCACCAGAGCTGAGCAGAGCTGTAGCGGGGGAAACCTGGAGCATCTCCTGCTGTGCTGCCCCAGAGTGGGGCTGCCTTGAAGAGCGCAGCAGTGGGGACCCTCAGGGGTTGTTAAACATTGATGTAGATGCTGCTCTTTAACATTGCTACCTAGTATATACCATTTTAATCTCTTGTGAGTAAAGGGGAATGCCAACATACCAGTGTCCAAACCTTTCCAGCCAAGCTGAACAGTTACAAAACATGTCAGAGAAGGTGATGACCTACAGGACGCTTGATTTTAGTAAATCATCCCATTCAGCTTGTCCACAAAGCCTGGCTCCAGCGAGGCTCCAGCACAGCCAGTCTCCAGCCAGGTCCCAGTCAGTGCTATGTACCTCCCGGCACAAGTGCAGGAGCCAAATTTAAGTTGTCTCTTACCGGTACTATAATCACTTCTGGCTTTGTGCAGGAGTCAAGAGTGCAAGAACACGGGAAGAGCCCTGGTGGTGACCAGGAGGTGATGGGACAAGGGCTGTGGATGTCTAAAGGCACTGAGAAGCATGACTGTAAGTTGACTTGGGTAATTCAACTTGCCTTGAATAATGAGGAACGTCCTTTGGCGCAGAAAGTCAATAAATCAGTCGCTCACTGGGCAAAAACTGCCAACCCCCTGCTGCGACCAGGAGCAGCTTCAGGTCTGGGCTTCACATCAGCGCGGAGGGAAGGGCAGGATGCTCTGGTGCAGCAAGCGCTGCCTTCCTCCCTCTTCTCCACCAAGGAGTTCAGCGTCCTCTCTGCCTGCAGATGCCTGCCCCGCTGGCGCAAGCACCCAGGTGCGGGGTGCTGTAAGTGGTCACCTCCTCGTACCCCTTCCTCGCCTTCGCTCTGCCAATCGCACGTTCCCCGCGGGCAGCCCGGTGCTGGAGCAGGACGGTCTGGATGGCGCTGAATGAAATTTTTTTTAGATTAATAGTTTATTGCTTTTTTTGCTAAATGCAGATTCAGAGCAATTAAGACTTTTCCTGAATCTAGACCAAATTAAGCAGTTTCCTCTGGAGAAAAGGAAAAGTCTGGAAAAGTTTCACTCGGACATCAAAAAGTAAAATAACTCATGTGGACGTTTCTGCCCGACTGGGCACCCCGTGCAGATGCCGAGGGAAAGTCCAGCTACGAGGGTGCAGGTGCAGTTGTCCCTCTCCAGTGCGCTGGCGCTTGCGTCCCCTCTCCTGCGGCACGTCTCCTGGCCCCCGCGCCGTCCCGC
>NW_010552145.1:2361-2760 GCF_000687285.1 Phaethon lepturus
TGAGAGCCCCGGTTCAGAGGGCTCTGAGGGCAACGATCCAAGGCTTTTGAGTTTTTTACACAGTTTTTGATGAAGAAATCACTGCTTCTCTCGGTGGAGCCCCTAGACCACGGAGGGCCCAGCCTGGATGGCATGAACAGGAGGGGTTTGTCTCCTGGAGGAAAAGGCGCTGAAGAGCCCATCCTCGCATCGGGGCGGACATTTCACGGCTCTCCCTGGCTCGATGTTATTCCTTCCCGCTGCTTCTTCATTGCTGTTGCCCCCTGAAACGCCCATGAGGACAAAGGCCACGTCAAGTGTCAGCTGTGCCAAGAGCGTTTCTCTCGCTCCCTTTGTAGTCCCCTCTGGGGCTGATAAAACCCCCACCAGCTTCTGGATGCAAATCCCAGTCGTGCGGCA
>NW_010552145.1:2871-5244 GCF_000687285.1 Phaethon lepturus
TGCATTTGAACCCCTTTGCCGTTAACTTTCCGACCGGAGGGAATGACTGACAGAGACTGATGGCGTCTCTGCCTGTGTGTAATCTTAGAGCCAGCTGGATTTGGGAAATCTCTTTCATTGCTTTAAAAAAACAAGCAAGCAACTAGACCGAAGGGTCCCGATTAAGCGGGAAAATCTGGGCAAAATGTAAACGCCTTCTCAGGTTCTTGCCCCCGCGAACCGTGCTGCGTCTCCCGGGGGAGGGCGGTGAAGCCCAGCTCAGGCTGCAGCGCCGGAGGGGCCGCCCGCGCCCCGGCCCAGGCACGAACCGATCCTGACCGCGCCACGGCTACGTGAACGGGTCCCGAACGCAGAGCCGGAGCTCCCCTCCAAGCCACCCAGGTCTGGAGAGGTCTTCGGATGAGGAGCGCTTCGTAGGCACGGGGGCGTGCTGCTGGTCCTGCAAGCCCTCCCCTGCCTGCTCCTGCCTGCCCTTGGCGGGCCATGCTCCGGGATGCTCGCGCCCTCCGCTCCGCCACGGCTGCCTTCCTCCCGGGCTTCACACTCCTCAGAGTCTGATGGGAGAGTTACAGCCGGTCAGAGATGACGTTATTGCATTGAATTATTATTCACGGATGGGCTTTTGCAAACAGGAATGTAGGGAGGATTTGGCACCCACTCCCTGGCTCTGCCTGCTCCCTTCCCACGGGGTCCCTGAGTCACCCGGCCCCATGTTTATCTCCCTACATCTCCGCAGCATCTTAGGGACAAGTAGAGCTGGAACTAACTCAAGAGAAAACAAACACAGTGGCAGACCACAGCTGTGAGAGAAAGCTGCATGGGTGCAAAATAAACTCCCCCAGGGGGTCGGCCAAAGCCCACAGAAAGCTGGAGAGCTGTAGTTCCCGCAGGTTTGAACCAGGTAGCAGGGTTTCCAGCCTGCGCTCGGGAAAGCTGGGATGCTGCTGCGTGTCTTGTGTTAGAAAGACCTTTGTCAAAGATATAACTTTGTCTTTCGTGGCTGAAATAGATGGAATTTGCAGACTGGAGTGAGAAATGCCGGGTGGAGTGTCTGCAGCAGCAGGTTTCCTGGTCATAAAGCTATGGAAGAAGGCAGGAGGCAGCCGGCTGCGCGCGCTTGGCTGCGAAGCTGCAGCTCGGAGCTGGTGCGACCTCCAGCACTGAGCCACAGCGGATGCTCTGAGCCAGCACCGGGCTCCCCCCTTAGACCATGCGTGAAGTGTGCCAGGGCAATCTATTCCACGAGGAGGGTCACCGTGACACCAGCACCCCTGCTCTGCCCCTCCGGGCTTTGGGATGGGCTCCGTCACGGCACAAGGCGGCTCAGTGCTAATCACGCTCAGGGGCTAAGCTCAGCCCAGCCGCTGGGTTCCCTGGGGGTTAAAGACAAAAGGAAATTGTCCCTCCCGCAGCCGGTGTGGAGCCTGCTCTGCTCGTGCTGTGGGGCAGGGGATACGGATCAGGAGGAGATTTGGATGGGAGAGCTCCACAGCCAAAGCGTCTTCCTCAGGGTAAGCGCGTAGCCACGCGCCGACACAGGATCCCATTTTCTGTCTCGTGTCAGCCTGTGCCTCCTGCTGCCTTCCATTAGCTTCTCTTGGGCAGGGACCCATGTCACCGCGGTGAGAAACGTCTCTCCTGGAGCTACACGAAACGGGAAGAAGCAAACCCATGGACCTTCTCTCTGACTGAGAGGGGCACGAGCCGCCCGCTGTGTCAGCTGGCAAGAGGGTCCCACGGGCACGGCAGTGTCACAGCACGGTTATGGACCAAGTCTCTGCCTCCCGAGGCCCCCTGCCACGGCAATCCTGGAAACTGAAAAAATCAAAGAAGATGAAAAATCCTTGATGATTAAAAACCCTTGAAGATGAAAAAACCAAGAAAATGAAAAAATTCCATCCGTGCACATTTGCCTTCAGTGCAACTCCCAAGACACAGCCTCCTCGCCAGGGGAGGATGGTGTGCGCTTGGGGTGCCAGGCTGGGGGGAAGAGCTGGGCTTCAGATGTAGTCTGGCAGGTCACCCAGGTCCCTTGGAACCTCGGCACGGAGGTGTCCCGGGGTAGCGGTACTTTAGCCGGTGCAACAGCAATTCAGCCTCTGCGGAGCTGAGTGCGGGTGACGGAACCGCCCGAGTCCTCCCTGTGCCCCCCGGGAGGGCCGGCAGCCAGCGCTGAGCCCAGTCCCGGCTGCCGGCTGAGCCGGAGCTCCCTTGGGTTCTCCTCCATCACACAGCAGCTACAGCCACAGCCTGGTGTCCCGGGGAACGCCATCGCTGCGGTTCTCCCTTTGGCCTCAAGCTCACCGCCGCGGGGTATGGGCTTGCACGCGGCTACAGCCTGGAGCACGGCGGCTTGGGGAGGGGGCCCGAGGG
>NW_010552145.1:5268-11079 GCF_000687285.1 Phaethon lepturus
GCAAGAAGGGGAGCCCGAGCCAGCGCGTGGGGCAGGCGAGACGAAGGCAGCGCGAGGGAAGTGCTACGTCCTTCCGCAGCATCTGCTGGGGGGTGGACGCTTGCAAGAAGAGGCGCCGGGGGAGTGGGCTGGGGAAGGGCTGTAGCTGGACCTTTGGTCCGGCTGCAGTTGGAGGAGACCCCTCGTAGCTGCCTTAGGCAATAGATGTTCTGGGCGCGTTGTGCAGGGCTGCAGCTTGTCCTGTGCGGCTGCATGGCAAGAGTTCCCGTCGCCAGCTGCCGGGTCTCCCTGCGCTTCGGGGTGGCACAGGGCAAAAGGCAGGGCTTGTCAGAGCGGAAAGGAAAGGGTGGCAAATTTGGCAAAGTCTCGTTGTCACCAGGTTGGCCTGGTGCCGGTCATTTGGGTTTGGTTTACACTGGCAGCAACGTGTTCTCCCTGGAGAGAGGCTCAGGACTCCCTGAGCCAGAGTCGATCCCTGGCATGGCCACCCTTAGCAGTGGGCCGTGTCCCCGAGGCATGCTCTAGCCCTTTTATTCAGGACATTTTCAAAAAATAGCTGCCCTGAGCAGTTCTCTCTGCCTTGGACTAGTGTTGACAGCGACTGCCACGTACAACATGACGTGGCAGCATTGCTCTGTGTCAACACATGTGGTGACAGATGTATGCCAAGCGGGTAGAAATCTCAGAGCTCCATGTTGTTGTTTTTTAATGTTGGCGGCTGTCCAGGGATCATTCCTGGTCTTTCCGCCTAGGAGCGTTCTGGTGGATCCCCTTGGGAAAGGAGAGCTCGCCCTGGCGAGGTTTCGAGGACTCCGTCTTGACATCCCAACTTCTGCCAAGCCCCTGGGATGTGCAGCGGGTGCTTCGGGCTGGAGGGGGGTCAAGAAGATCAAATTGCTCCACCATGGACTTTGTTCTGCAAATTCCCTCGCTGGAGAGTGAGATGTCCTGCCCACACGCGCTGGGCCAAAACGACCGAGGCATGTGAATGTTTACAGGGCGAATGACGACAAAACTGCCGATGGCCGCGGTGAAACAACCCTCCTTCTTCCTCCCTGCAGTGCCAACATCTGCCCAGAAGAGCTGTGGCAGAGGCCACCAGCCTAGTCAATAAGGTCCATCAGGTGGCAAATGTTACAGTCACTCTGAATGGATTGAGACCAACCAAACGTTCTGCTCAGTGCAGCCTTCCCCACCACCCGGGGCATCACCTGTCCCAGTTGTCCAGGCTTTAGGCAACAGCAAACTGGATGTAATCAGCCCCAGGCTGCAAGGGAAGAGGGAGGAAACCCCCGCCTTGGACTTCTTCACATGTAGTGGCGAAAGGGTAGGGTTTTCTGAAGCATTTAGGACATCTGGCACTACGGGAAATGCGCCAGGATTTGGGCTCTCAGGGAAACGGGGGGCCGGAGTGAGCGGTGTCGGGTATGGGAGGCCAAGGGGCTGCAGCCAGCGCGCGGTGCGGGCATCCACAGTGCAAGCGCCGAAGAACGAGCTCCAGGCAGCTGGTGGGGACTGTAAGGTACAGCGGCACAGAAAACGGGCAGATAACGGGGCCCGGCGCACAGCAGGAAATCAGTTTGGATTAGAAATGGGTGAGGCAGCGAGGGACGGGGCACAGCACCATGGTGCCAAGGTGAAGAAAGTCACGAGCTTGAAAAGCAGAAAAATACCTCACGCTCAGGACAAAAAAGGACGCCAGGAATTTCAGAATGGCAAAAACACCCGACTTGGCAGAGAGAAAACGTGTTTCTAAGACACGAGAAATCCCCTCCCTGGAGCTTCAGGGGTGTTTTTTCTTTCCCATCAGCTCTTCGGCACATCTGAACTTGGTGCGGGGTAAGTGCCGGGGCGGTGCCGAGCGCGGCTATGAGGTCTCACCAGGGCGCTGGTAGCTCGGCTTCGCAGAAGAGACCTTTGCCAGCTGCTCCTCCGCCACGCGCGCAAAAAAGGCAGCACTGGTCAGCCGAGGGGGTTTTGCCGGGGCCGGTGGCCCATGGCTGTGGAGGAGGGAGCTGGGGGAGAACGGGGCAGGTACCAGACCTGCACAGATTTAAGCCCCTAAGGCAGAAGGTGGCTGGGGCCACCTTTCTTCCCATCCCATTTCTCATCCCATCAGGAATGGGATGGGAAAAGAAACCTGTGAGCTGGTGAATGACATCATTAATATCAGGACTACCGAAATGCTTACAGAAATTAAACTTACGTAGGTCTATGATGAAAATGAGAAACACTGGGTGCGTGTCCCCCCGTGTCCCGTTCATTTGACCCTTCCGGTGACATTTCTGCCTGTCCAGGACAGCTCTGCCGCGCAGAGGCGTGCGCCGCGTCACAGCCAGCCCAGCGGCTGCGTGGGCCTTGCTGTGTCCCTCGGCTTCACCAGGTTTTGGGGACAGCCAGCCAGCCGCGCTCAGCCCCCGAATTCCTCCTGCTCACAGCAGACCACAGGGAACCGGGGAGCCCGTGAGCTGCGGTGGAGGCTGCTCCGTGGACCTCTGCCAACCACTTGCCATGGCAGACTTTGGGAACCGCTCCTTTAGACACACTGACGAGAGCAGGGTAATGTATTTCTACTGGAAAATAAACATATCTCTAATGAAAACCTGGTGCACCATCGTTTAGACCTCCTTTTTTTTCTTGGTTCCTTAAGTGAAAATTAGGGCTTTTGTCTTGTCAGACCCAAGCCTTTCCCCATACTTGCCATGCCAGCCCATCAGCATTATTTCTTAAGCATAAAGAGCCTGGAAAACTTAAACAAGCAAACAGAAAGCAACAGAAAAACCCCAAAGAGACAAAAGATGTTTGGTTGGGAATTGAGTTCTCCTCTTCTCTTCTCTTCTCTTCTCTTCTCTTCTCTTCTCTTCTCTTCTCTTCTCTTCTCTTCTCTTCTCTTCTCTTCTCTTCTCTTCTCTTCTCTTCTCTTCTCTTCTCTTCTCTTCTCTTCTCTTCTCTTCTCTTCTCTTCTCTTCTCTTCTCTTCTCTTCTCTTCTCTTCTCTTCTCTTCTCTTCTCTTCTCTTCTCTTCTCTTCTCTTCTCTTCTCTTCTCTTCTCTTCTCTTCTCTTCTCTTCTCTTCTCTTCTCTTCTCTTCTCTTCTCTTCTCTTCTCTTCTCTCCTCTCCTCTCCTCTCCTCTCCTCTCCTCTCCTCTCCTCCACGTTTTAGCTTTCCAATCATGAGCTTCCTGCCCTCCTGGATTGGGCAAGAGGCTTTTTCATGCTTGGAGGTGTGGATTTGAAGCTTTTATGCCCACAGCTGAAGGAATAGGAATGACTTTGTAACAAGGATAATTTTGTTCTGTACCTTTACCCCAGCTTTCAGATACATCAGTGCTGCCTAGAACGAGAGAAACGATAAAAATTTTTGTTGGTTGAATAACTGTGTTGCTAAGACAGTGCCGCTGACATTTTGCCACTACTAGGAATTTACTTGCTTGTGGAGCCTTCCAGTGAAAACAGAGTAGGCACTGCCTAAGTTTCAAATGTGAAATAGAAAAGCCCTTTTTCTTTTGTCATAATTTTTTTTCAGGTCTTTAGATGGCAAAGGGATGCCAGATAAGGGAAAGAAGCAAAAATCAGCAGTTTGCAACCATTTTAGCCTTCAGAAGGTGCTTTTAACATCACATCTTTCTTCTTACATGGAATTATTTTGATAAGGCCTTTCTGTATGCGATATATGCCCTTTCCAACTTTAAATCCTTTAATTAAGGGCTAGATTGTGAGTTGGGCTGTGTGCCCGCAGCGAGCAGTAAGACGAAGGTATACGAATGCATAGCACTGCGCAGCCTCTTAGTCCACGCGCACAGCCATAAATAGGATTTTTCCCCAGTGCCTCTGGTCCCGAAGAGAACGAGAAGGGGCTGGAGAAGGAGCCTTTGGCTGTCGCGGTGGATCCTGCAGGCAGAATTAAGCCTTAAATTCCCTGCCTAGGGGCTTGTCTTTATTTTTCCCCACTTGAAAAGTTCAAAAAATGAACTTCAGAAAACCAAGTGAGAGGCTTCGCACCGGCTAGCGTGTGAAGAGCACGGTGGTTAGTCCACTGCGGCTGCCCGGTAGAAAGGGTCTTCCAAGCCCCTCTGCAGATCTTGGTACCTTCCCCCTGCTGCCCCAGGGACGTGCCAAGTGTCATTTTCCAGAGATCTTGCCTCCGATGGGGGAAACCTTCTCCAGCCCACCCTGGAGAGCCTCTCCTCTCCCAGGGGGACCTCCCGAAGTGACGTGAGCGCGCCCAGAGCAAAGCCATCTTCGCCTGGCGCGGGATGATTAAGCAGCATGTTTATAAAGTCCAGGAGACAGCTGAAGGAATTAAGTTACTTGAGTGCTTTGGGATCCTTCAGGATAAAAAATGCTGTATACATGTCGGATTTTATTATTACAATTACAGTCAGATGTTAATCCCCTCACCGGGATTTACTCAGGCAGCAGTGCCAACAGCAGAACATCTCGCTGAGTAATTGCCCCGTCCCTGACTCTTGGGTGTCTCTGCCCTGAGCTGCTTCTCGTTACTGCGTTTGCTTTAGTTCTGACACTGCTGAGAGACCCGCGTTTTCCCACCCAGCAGCGAGCGAAGGCAGGGCACACATCTGCCTGCGCTTCGAGGCTGACTTCGACTGAGCACCGCACGCGTGTTGGGGCCAGGACATCGGTAACGAGAACGTTTCACTGGTGATATTCAGTGTTGAGGAATAACGATGCTGTTCTCTTCCGCAAATAGTTTTGAGAGCTAATGATAAAAGAGCTGGGGAACAGCATTGTTTCATGGCTCTAATTGCAGAGCGAGTGTGAGCCAAAGGAGTGAAGAAAGGCTCAGAGTCCAGCAAACCACGCGGGATCATGCTAGCAGAAATCCACAGCAAGGGAGGAAGGCCCGGACACATTTAAACCGTGTGCTTTAATCCCATGTGCTGTAAATAACCGGGATGCACTGGGACTGGCTCCTGAGCTGGTGCGCGGCAGCTTTGTCTCCCTGAAATCCGGGGGATGCTCTGAATTCATGCAGACTCAGAGCTGGATCTCCCACCTCTCCACTTTTGGGGGGTTTGTTTTCTTTTCCTGTCTCAACCCAGCCTTTGGCATTTCTGGGATAACGAAGAGACAAAAACCTGGGGGAAATGCTCCGTTTGTTAGTTTGCTGAGTGTAGCTAGCTCCACGCACGCTCGGCGTGCACCAGTGGGGTGCTCCTGGCTGGTCCTTCGTTGCAGCCCTTCGCTTTGCTTGGTGGGTCATAGGCACGTCATGGCAAGAAATCAGGCCCGCGATCTGCCTCATCCCCTCCGTGCCCTGCCTTGGCCCCAGTGGGTAGCTGGTTATCTCATGCCTTTGGGAGGGAGTGACTGGCACGGGCAGGAATGTTCTTACACGCTGTCAGCCTGGAGGAACCAGCTGTGTGTCCAATTTCTGGACATGCTTCAAGTGTGAGCTCAGCGCCGAGCGATGTGGAGGTAAAGGAGGTGAGAAGGGTTTGGGTTTTCGCTATGTTGACGCACACCAGGCTCCCACCCTCTGCGCCTCACAGGTGGTGGGTCCAGCTCTCCGCCAAGATACTTCGCCCCACGCCGCTGAGGAGGGGGTGAAGAAAGAGCCACCGATTTAAGCCGGCTCGCTATCGCACCGTGTCGCGCCGAGGGAGGCAGGAACTCTTTCTCTCGAGCGAGAAGGATGCTCCTGGAAGGCTGTAGCCTCCCTCGCAGAGGGTGCCGAGGTGCCGGTGCTGGGGCGCAGCCAGCGGTTGGGCACCGGTGTGCTGCCCCGGGGGTCCTGCCCAGGAAGGGCCGCTGGGACACGGCGCCCTACTCCACCTGCGGAGCGGGCTTCG
>NW_010552146.1:0-11592 GCF_000687285.1 Phaethon lepturus
GGGCACATCTGCCCAGGTGCAAACCGATCGCAGGGTTCAAACCGCCATCAGTCGTGGTACAGACCTCCCTGTGCTGCCGGTTCAGCGTAGCGTGGCGGCCAAGCTCCAACATTTCTCCATCAGATTTACTCCCCCCCCGCCCCCGGTCACCTAGGCTTTGCTTCCAACTTCATTTATTTACCGATATTCCACATCTTTAAAATCTTAAAAATCTTAGGATTTGTGGGAATCGTGGCCACAGTTCTTCAGTCCCGGGGGTGCTGAGCATGTGAACAGTGCCATCAGCCAGGCCGGGCAGGGAGAGTCAGTACGGGAGCAGGGAGCCTGTGCTACCATAACTGCTGAGATAGAACTTAACTTTGGCTCCCCGTGTTTTCTATTAACACGAGCTTCACCTTTCCAAAATACTTGAGTCTGGGGAGAAGGGCACATCGCCACTGAGATGAAGTGAAACAGAGAAAGGGGGGAAAGAAGAAAGAGCTGATTTCCTTCCTATTGAACTTTATACTTCAGCGCTGGCATGGCAGGGTATAATCTATAGGAACGTGTGACTAAACTGTGGAAAAGATGACAGAGATGTATGTATTCCTACTGGCAATGTCCCGTTGGGAAGGTGGCGGTGAAATAATGCGTGGTTCATCGACTTTCCCAGCCAACTGGCATGCTGTATCAAATGCCACCCACTCGATAATAAAAGCATCCTGTGTTTTTTGCAGGAAGTTCTTTGGGATGAGGAAATTTTGACGTGGACGATGTGCAGAAGGCACCCTAGACTGTCTCAATTGGTCATTGTTCCGGCTTAATTTCATTGCTTACTTTTGTGTAACTTCCCAGTTTCCAGCACAGGGCCCCAGCTTATTTCTGTTCAGGGAAAAAAAAAAAAAAAAAAAATCCAGCTGGGCAGGAGGTCAAATTGGTGATGAAGAGTCTTTCCCAAACATTGGTGTGAGCGCTGCTCACATGATTTATTATTTGTAAACACTGACCCTGATGTGGGCCCTGCCTGTTCGGAGATGTTCACCAGCAGCTGCTCAGCCTCTATCAGATTTCATTTGGTCGTACCCTGCCATTCCTCTTGCAGCGCAGTGCTTTTCCATAGGATGAAGGAGGAGGTGTAAGGGGCTTCCAAAGCAAGAACCACCCCTGGCTGGTCCCAGAGCTTAGGGTCCGAATCCACATCAACTGTTCGCCATTACTTGTATATTGAAATCAGAGCTCCACAGTGCCGTGCACTCAAAGAAACTCTTCACCCTCAAAAATTAATATTCACAATCGCTGTATGGGATTGAGCTGTATGAGTGTGAATCCACTCGGGATTCTACCTTAAGTGTCACACGCTGATCCTTATGTCCATTCCTTTGGTGTTCCTTGGGCAAGGAGAGATGAATGGCAAAGACTGCTACTAAGCTTGCTCAGAGCCAAGTAGTGCTGGCTTTGCCATGGGATGGCAAAATCCTTCCTGAGCCTGAAAAATGGACACTGCTGGACCTACAGTTCTCCTGCGATCGTCTTTGATCTTATCTTGGCGCTGCTGCTGTGGTGCTGAACTGGCAAAGGGGCACTGTAAGCTTTGTAAGCCAAGCCATTTTGTTTCACATCCATTTTTTTAATAGAGCCAGACTTATTCCTGGAATAAATATTCTGCAAATTTGCAACAGGATTTGCTGTATTGTATGAGCATATCAGTGTAATTTCCTCTGAAAGGCACAGCCTGAAACATCTGTTACTTGACTAGCATAAACAGGCAGTGGTAGATGCTGGATCTGGCACTTTTGTTTGACTTTTATTGCTACTCTGGCTTTTTTTGATGTTCCTGTGGCAGATATTTCAATCTACTGAGATTTAGGCTGAAAGCCAGCACAAGAACTTAATATTTATTGTCACTGCAGAGTTCCTCTATTTGACAAGGTACAATTGTACCAGTGTGTGTGGTGTCAAACATATTCCAAACAGTCTAGAAATTATAAAGCTCAGGCTTCTTCTGGCTTGTTTCTGATCCCCCTAAGAGGTAGGCTTATGCTGTTGGGATTTTTGGTGCCTAGGTGAGAAGCTGCACAGCAGAAGGAAGAAAAGGAAGGCGTTATCTGTGTGCAAAGTGCAATTAATTCCATTTGTACCCTTGCTCTGTCCCCTGCCTTCTAAGGATCTTATTTGTGGCCTCTTCTGCCTGGGTCTGAACATAGCTGGCCTTAACCAGACTCTCTGCGATGGTGGTTAATGATTTGGACGCTTTTCATTGCATTCCTTGCATTCAGTTCGTTTCTGATCAGCAATATCTAGACACATGCGGGGGTAGAGGCTTGATTGTGTTCGGATGTGGAACCTGCGGAGTGGGGTGTCCCATAATTTGTACCTCTGTGTGCCTCTTGTGTGGATCCTCCATGTCTTTTCCACTGGAAGATGTCAGAGAAATGTAGTCGTGACCAAACGCAGAGTGTTTCAGGAGGCTGGTGCTGAGATTATATGTCAGCAGTGCTTGGAGCCACATCTGAAGCTCTCTGAAAGAGAGAGGAATCTTCCTCTTGGCTTAGGTGACCTTTCCATCAAACTCTGCATTGCCTTGAGGAGTTCAGCATGTGCCTGGAGGTGTCTGTGACCTTCTGTGAGGAGACGGAGCAGAGCTGCTGGCTGGCACTCTGCAGTATTAATCTTGTGGCTCACCAAGTGACTCATAGAGAATATCCCCTTCACATGAACAACATGGGGTGGGTGGGCAGCACCCAGTAGTTCTGCTGCTCATTCTGGCAAAGAGTTGCCTCCTCCTGTGGCTGCCCTTAAATGTTGGAGCCTGGAGGACCTAGATTTATTCCACGATGTCTCCATTCTGCAGTGCAATGGGACATTATATTCCACCACATTGTGCAGGATGCTGAGGAACTGCTCAATTACAATTTAATTTGGTTTTGTTCTTTAATTAGGCCAGACTGGGCTTTGTTCCCATGTGTCCAATAGGAATCTCAAGTGATTGATTCTTAAGAAAATAATATCTAAGCTCTGATCCTTTTTATTTTTTGTGAGCTATACAAGGTATTTAGTGTAGTCTCTTCCCCTTCAGATGTTAAAAAGGTTGAACCAGTGGAAAATGGCTCAACTTGCTTGAGAACAAGGCATAAAGCCCCAGGAGGTAGACTATCTCCTGAGGACTTCCCAGCATCTCAGCTAACTTTAGACAACATAAACTGATCCAGCTGTCCTTGCTGTCTTAACTTCCTTCGGAGCCAGAAGATGGAAATTTTACCCCAGAAGTGAAAATACTAAACCAGCCTCAAGAAATTCTATACTGGAAGGGAATCCCAAAACTGTAACAGAGGGGAAAAAGGGCCCTCATCTCAATGATGGTCATGGAGTAGAATCTTGCAGGTTTTCAGCCTTGCAATAAACTGCAGCCATTCAAAGACTCAACTTTCAGAATAACATTACACTTGCTCTTCATAGGAACATTCAAACAAGTAAATAGGCTGTTGGAGCAGAAGAAGCGTGGAAGCGTTTTTATAGTCCCACCCCTAAAAATGCAGGTAAAGTGGAAAGCAAGAAATACAAAATCTCTGTCAAATGGTATTATCCAAAGGAAATATTTGCAGATTGTTGCCATATAAATAATCTGTAAATATTGTTCCTGAATTTTATATTAACTTTGCAATCCTGGCTCCATATTCTCAAGATATTGAGGACTTTTTGTGTAAATGCATTTGAGGTGAAAAGTCATTAACATGACAGTTTTGGAGAACATAATTTGTTTCATGTGGCTTCATTTTTGTTTTGATTTGGTTTTGTGGGTTTATTTTTTTTCCTTGTGGATGCTTTACTGATATTTCACATGTCATTTGCCTAATTTGGGAATCATTCCTGGTTCCTGCTCTGGAATGTGGGATTTCGCAACTCTGTTTTTCAATGACATCATGTGGTTTGTTCTGAACAGAGCAGTAATAAATAAGAGCAAGGGGAGTTTACCAGCCCTTCTGTAATAAAAATTTTATCTGAATAGTCATCTTTTGGGGATCTGAACTAATTTGTGGGGTTTAGATTTTACCTAGTAAGTCACGTTTTCCATGTATATAGAACAAAGAATCCCACTTGGATAACAAGGAAACTACATCTTGGTTTCATCTCCCCCTCAGCAGTGGCTGATGTGAAAGCCTGCACTCCCGAGAGCTTTGGTAGAGGAACACGACTTTGAGAACTTGAGAGGAAATTCACAGTCAGTGAAAAACGCAGAAAGTACTTGGTTTCCTTTCTGATGAGAGCTTGCTTTTCATTCCTGACACAAACGTGAACCTCGAGGAGAAGGCTTTGCTGATTGCAGCGGTGGGAGTTGGTGTAGCTTTTCTCCCTGCTGAGCTGTTCTTCCAGTTTACACCTGTTCAGTATCATTATAAGTTTGAGTTCTCATTAGCAATTGCACTTTCTGTAGAAGAGTCTGGTGCTGGCAAAACAGAACGAGCGAGGGTGTTTCTGTATGCAGTTGCTTCCAGGAACGGCAGATTTCGGTATTCATGGATGCCTATTACAAGAGCATCCCCATTTGTGAGGAAGACTCTTCAAGCATCGCTTAGCAATGCATATGAAGCTCAGGCTGCCCTTTCCTTTGTGGTCTCTGATGGCCTTCAGGCAGCACCCAAATGTATTTTTAGCTCTCAGAATAGGGGAGAAATTGCAATAAATTGTGCAGAGAAGAAATAAGCACAGGAGTTAAAGCTGGCTCAGTCGTTGGATTTAGGCAAGCTGGATTTGCAGGAATGAATAGGTGTTTCTGTGTGAGAAATGAAATGTATACAAGATGAGGCAAACTACCTTCCCAAGGATTTTCTGCAGAAGTAATACACCTTCTGGACAAAGACCAGAGTTGCAGCAAGGAAGGAAATAAAGTGTAACATGTAAGGGATCAGTGCTACATGAGCACACCTCTGACGCCTCAAAACTAAAAACCCAGGCTAGTAGCAGAGATATAAATTCAAGGAGCAACCAGGTCTCGATCAGAGTCTTTGAGCTTGGATGTCAGACAAGAGAGCACATGGTAATTGCAAGGATTAATCATTCTTCCAGTGACTATCGATAGATAACCTCAACCAGCGGTGCAGTAAAACTATAATGCCTCATCTATCATGAGAGGTATGAGGGTGCTGTTAATTAAAGACCAGTGATCTAGAGCAAGCAGTAGCTTCCAACATACTTGGACAAGGCTGACTCCTTTGCACATTCCTAGTTAGCACATTATATTAGCCTGTTATTCCTGTAAAGCATTTATGGCTTTTTACAGACAAAGGCCAGCAGTACTGCTGCAAAAAGCGTGCAATTTAAGTCTATGATAAGCATCAGATTTCTTTTAAACAAAGGTTGGTGCGATCATTAAGCTGGGGTGCAGAGATTATCTCTTGAACAGGTTCCCACGATATCACTAACATACACAGTGTTGCAGCGTAGCAGTTAATTTGAAAAAAAAACAGGGAAAGGAAGGACATCAGTAAACCACAAATCTTTGTTTAGTTTGGATAACAATAATCAAAGAACACAAAAGCCGATTATGACTTTGCCTCCCACTGCTTCGCTGCCTGTTCATGCAGTACGTCCTGGCCCGCTGAAGTGCAACCTGAAGGAAGCTGGCAAATAATTCAAGTCATTTTTTTTTAAAGGTAATTTGCAGATTGTGTCCTTAAACTGTTTTTCTTCATCTCAGCTACATAAAATAGACTCATCGGGGTGGTAGCTGCTAATCTTGCAGCCTCAGATGGCTTTGGAGGTTTATTGATGATGCTAAAGTGACTGCCAAGTAGCAGGACTCCATCCAGAATTACAAGTGACCTGGATGTGAAAAAAGCAGAATTGGATTTTAACCCCTACGTATCCTATCTCCTGGTCCAGCTGAACTGTTGTCGCCCTCAGACATGGCACTTATTTTGTCATTGCAGGAGAGAGAAGTCAGGTCACGTCAAAGGGGATATATGTGTGCTGTAATAGTATTTCTCATCCATTAGTACCTGCTTACCAATGTAAAATTCCTGCACAGATGTAAGAAGTAGAGAATCTGCCCGAGCCCTTGTAGGATGCTGCACTAACACACCATGGTCATTACCACTGTGAAAGCTCTGGGACGTCTGCACACTGTCATGCAGACGTCGCTTTGGAGTGTGTAGCTGGTCTCCAGAAAGCCTGAAGCTCACAGAGTTGCTCTGTGACTTCCCTGTCCATCCCATGGTGGAACATCTCACCTCAATGGGTGCCTTTGGAGAGCGTTTGCACTCTCCCCACGGCGCACCGTGCTCCGGATTGGAGTGACTCCACTGATCCTGGGTGCTCTTTTGTAAAGCACGTACCACGCCGAAGTGCTACGGAAGAGCTAGTTACCGAGAGCAGCACGGTACTTGTGCACTTGCTTGCAGTGCACAGGAGTCCTAACGCCCGATGGAGCAGGGCTGAGGCAAACTGCCTCCTGGCTCGGCTGAAACGTTGCCCTTTGAGCAGCGGCAGACTTTAATTCTGGTTTAACGGAGCAAGGGCTGTAACTGTCATCCCAGCACCAGCCTTTCCCCTGGAATGACAGTGTTCCTGAGTTTCCTGGAGCAACTCTGCGGATGGAGCAGCTCCCCTGCAAGCTGTGAGATTAAACCCTTGTGGCATCCTGTTACAGGAATCAGCAGACAGAGGATTATAGATGCGCAAGTGGCACCCACTCTCTGGGGAAGGTAGGGAAACATCTGTTAACATCTGCTTCCAAATCCCCAGTGTGAACCAGACCTAAGACTGTTTCATGGCAAGATGGATACCAGGAGAAGGACACCCCGAAAGGTGTACTGACAGGAGAAAACCCACAAGCTCTTGCTATGGTTTGTTGCTTTCAAAAAGCTGTGGCTCATTAGTGGAGTTTTTGTTTGGTTGTTTTTGCTGTGATTTCCAGAGAAGGATCTCTCTGTTTTTACTTTAGAAACATGAAGCCTTATCTTTGTTTGGCTGGAGGGTCTCTAAGGATGAGTGGGGAAATAGTAGGATTACGAACTTACTAGATCAAAAGATAAAAAATAAGCAATCAGGAAAGGAAGGATTATTTCTTAAATTGCTAGAAATTTGCTGTTGCTTGTTATCATCTATTTAATTCAAAGATAGGAAAGATACCTGGGGTAAGAATATAGATGCTCAGAAGATTCATGTATCTCATCACTTAAAAAAACCTCAGACCTCCTTTCCACTCTGTTTAAAAAGCAAAGCAGAAAGAGAAAATGTCTTGATAGTTCTCAAATAAAAAACACGTTTTTTCACCTAAATTTTTAAGCCTCTGTTACACATGAAGAGTAGGTGCAAAATATATTTGTTTCCTTTACAGAGCACCTTTAAATCAACTAAATAAATGTTGCTTCCCACTACACAAAATTGTCACTTAAGTCAGCCTTTGTGAGCTGCAATTTCTACCCATCTCTTGGTTTTGCTGCCTGAAACACCATTTAAAATATTTTCAGCATCACCCCAAATACAGCTGGTGATTTTTGGAAGCAAGCATTTCAAATAAGGTTGGCTATAAAGAATTTGCCTGGCACTAAACGTCTGCTGTCAGTGCTGTTATCAGCATGGTGCCACAAACCCTTCCTCACCTGTGGGACGCTAATAGGTTTATTGCAGTTGAGATGAAAGATGTCTAGTCCATAAGCCTATGCTTGTTTCTCCCCGTTTTCTCTCCCCAATCCAAACACCTGTGAAAGAATGTAGTGTTTATGAAGGCAGGAGTCTAATAGCACTGTTTGGAGCCAAACATAACATACAGTCCTCCCTAAGGAGGTTAATTCACCATCGTCCTCGCTATGAGGATTTGCTAATCTAGCCTCTACTCCAGTTCCTGTCCCCTGCCAAATTTGCTGTGCCTCTAAATCCTGAGCACCAAGACCCCCACAAGCCCTTCTCCTGAGCCAGATATACTTACTATCTTCCAGTGTACCACAAACTTAATCTCAAATCAAGCTCATTAAATTTTAAGTCCTAAACTTTGAGCACAGCTCTACCCAGTGAATCCTTACTGGTAGGATGAACCTTGTTAGAGCATTAAACCTCACACAGTCCAGGGAACAGCGTACACATTCTCTAAAAGAAGGGCTGATAGAAAAATCAACTCATTTAAATTCAGTCTGGAAAAATTTCCACTTTATGTCATGCTTCCTGCCAGCAGAATGCAAAGCCTTTTTATCAGACTAAACCTTCTCCAAATCCCTGGACAGTGGGTAATAATGTCTACTTCTGTAGTGTACTTCAAAACATTTCTTCAAAGCCTGCACTACCTGCACACCACCATAATAACCTTTATTTTACAGAGACATCAAGCCACGCTCAGGAGCAGTGTAGGCCGATGGAGTAAGGTGCAACGGCACAGTATGCTCTGCATGCGGGTCTCTACGTAGCGCTTTGGCTGAGCGACGCGAGTGGTAAATTGGAAAGTGCTTCTAGGTCACAGAAAAATTAAATCATGCAGACAGTTGCCCCACAGGCTAGTGAGCATCAGCTAATGCCAGACAGGGTGGGGAGCTACAGGCAAAGGTCATTCCTCTACTCGCACCTGATACAAATCCTTTAGCATTGGGTGCTCTGGGGCCACCTAAAGCAATCTGGCCTTGGGTTCTCTTGTGCCAGTTCCCTGGCTGCACTGCTCCGTCCTACCATTCCTCCAGAACATCCTTCCTTGGCTGCTGGCGTAGACTCTCGAAGGGAGGGATGCCACAGCATGGCAGGGAGACCTGCACAGAAGAGTGCTCCAGACTGGATAATTTTGCCCAGTTTCCCTTGGACTTACAGATCAATGATCCATCTGCAGCTGAGACTGTCCCTAGGAGTCCTCTGCCTGCTCCTAGTCCCCTTCTTCTCCAGCCAGGAGGTGGTAGGCGATGGGTTAAGGGAACTGCAGACTACCTGTATGCCACAGCAGATTCCGAGCCCTAAACACTGTTTGAGATCTCTAGAATCCCTCCTTAAATAGAGGTTGTAAGTTCAAATCCAGCCCCAAACACCTAAAACAAAGGAAAGAGAGTAGACACTTTCACTTGTGAATTTTCATCTCCCAGCAGAGAAACGAGTGTAGATTTCAGAGAAATAAGAGTTAGTTACACTTCCTTGAACAATCCACTCTTGTCAACCGAGTTTGCTAATAGAGGCTCTACCTGGGCATTTGGATGGAAATTAATGCATTGAGGAGACAAGGCCTTGTGCAGTTTGCAGACGTGACACTAGCTCAGTGAACGGAAATGATACATTGAGTTTTATTATAGAAGATTCTTGGTAGACGCGTTTATTAAATGGCTTGCCTGCCAAAAGTGCTAAAGGATTCTCTGTTGTTTTCCTTCTGGCTTGCTGTATCGCATATCTCTAGGGCTTCAGATGAAGCATCTCCCCGTACACTGCACTTTTTACATTCTCCCCACCCTCAGCATGATCTTAACGAGCGTCGCCTTTAAAGCCTATAAGCATCAGCAGATACAAGACTTCGTATCTGCCTGTCTCTGAGATTCATTGCACTGAGATATTTTCAATCTGAGTTTCTAGTCTATCCAGATGCCTTTGCATTATCTTTCTGGTTTCCCTGGTGTTTGTGATCCCTTTCAACTTCATGTCACTTTTGTGAATGCCTGTCATCCTTTTGTCAGTCCTTCTTTAGAGTAATCAATAAAAATGTCAAGAAAGACCAAAGACCTGATTTCTGTGATGCCCTAATAAACATAATTCTATAACACAATAACTCTCTGTTTAGTATTCCCTTTTGTTGCAGCCACTCAGCTGTGATTTGGTCCATGGACTATTGCATTCAGATCATCCAAAGAGCTAAATTTTATGATATGGCATCAAGTGCTTTTCCAAATCCAAACATGCTCATAGATTTTTAAGATCAGGAAGAAGCATGAGAGCATTAAATTTGCTCCTTTGAATCCTTGGTTGAGCATGCTAATGGGTCTCAACAAAGCATCTCTTCCCGCATGTCTGGAGTTGAAGACCCCATGAGATGGGAAATCAAATACTTTGTTTTGTTAATCACACATATTGCTCTTTTTGTTTTAAAAAACTTAGTGTTAAATTTAATCAAGCTTTACCTGCTAGACATTGTTTTTATGTCTTTTTCCTCTAGATTGTCTAGTACCCAGCTGTTTCTCACTATGCTTATTGATGTTTCATACAGTGATCTTTTGGAGTTTTTTTTCTTTTTCTTACTAACACTGCTCTTTATTCTGCAAACTCTTCTTTCCATACATATCTGCGTGTAGAAGCCAGTCAGCCTCTGTGATGAGGAGAATCTGCTTTCACGGGACCATTTGTGGACTTTGAACTAGAGTTTCTAATTCTACCCATAAACAGCTACCTGTCATCTCTGGCAAAAAAATTCCTGCACATCTTGCTATCACTGTGGGTCCCTTGATGTATTTTAATTTTAATTTCTCCATACATAACTCATTTTTTATCATTTAAAAGCTTAGGTAAGGTTCAAGACTATCTTTAAATAATGGTCCTGATTCCCTTCTCACTCAAATGTGGGCAAATGCAGAGCAACTGCTTTGAAGTCAGTGATGGAAAACAGGTATAAATGTCAGGGGAGACAGACACAATCTCTTTTGATATCTCTGGAGCAGGTCATGCAGAAATAGCATCCCAAACAATATCTATGACCAGCTGTTCATCCTGCGCCTCCAGTCATTCTCCACATACCTCAGATCCCATCTCCCAGCTGACAAGAAAACCAACTAATCCAAAAATGGAATTACCTAATTTTCTTCCCCATTATCTGAGGCTCATAATAGAAATGTGAAATGACCTGCTGTATTTCAGCAGCAGAACCGAAGACGCTAGTTGACTCTCAGGTCTCAATTCTCACTACATCATATTTCCATTTGCAAAGGTCAGGGTCAAGCCTGGTGGGATTCTTTGTTTGGGAAAAGCTCCCTACACATTAAATGGGATCATTTCAGAGTTAAAGAGGGGAGGGGGAAAAAAGGAAAGAAAGAGCTTCAGGATTTATTTAATGGAAAAAAAGTCTACTTCTCAGGTGGTATAACTGAGGATAGTTCTGCTGACTTACATCAGTTGAAGACTGGGAGCACTTGTGCCTGGGCTCCACTTCCTCATGCCATAAACTGTGGCCAGGATGATCTAGGCTTCACTTTGTCCTTTCATTTCAGCCAACAAGGGCTGCATCACGCCTTTCTCCGTGGGAAGGACAGCGACTCACCTGCCGTGGTGTGGATTTGGGGACGCCCCAGAGCCATCAGTGGAGGGGAGACAAGCAACCCTCCTCACACTTGTACCTCTGATGAATAGTAATTGCACAGGCAAGGTGTTGAGAGGAGGGCGAGGTATTTAAACATTTTCTTGCTCAAACTCTGAGTCCAAATATATGGGTGTCTAGGTCTGGGCTTCAGCTTGAGAGCTGTAAATAAGGACCTGTAAGCTATCTTAAGCTTGTAAATCTCCCTGTCATTCTGAGAAATCAACTGACGTCGTCAGTCAGACCTGCCAGAACACACTTCATTACGCTCATTACTCAGGGTCAAAAGCAAACCCCAGCCCAGCCCGCAGAGCCTGGACCTCGCCGAGCGAGCAGAAGACAGGGCGAGCATGGCACCCGCACGGGGCCCG
>NW_010552147.1:0-358 GCF_000687285.1 Phaethon lepturus
CTCAGGCTTTGCTCTGAGATCACTCCTTCAAATGCAAGCCGAGCGCGCAGTCCTCAACTTCGCTCTTGGTTTTTTTTGGGCTGGTGGCTCAGCGGGTCTGAACTCACTCTTAGCCCAGAGACTCCCGTGACAGAGACCCGTCACCATGCCTGGCAGCCGGAAAGCCCAAACGCTGAGCCACAGAGACTGAGTTACCCCGTCCTCCCCAGAACAACCCCCTCCCTCTCGGCGAGGAACGGGTCCACCTGAGCCGCCAGCGTGGCCTCTGCGCGCTGGGAGGGAAGCGCGTCCCTCTGGGCTGCCGAGCCGAAGCAGAGCAAGGAAACGTGCACGCAGCGTCGCGGTTTGCCGGCTGCCG
>NW_010552147.1:400-3048 GCF_000687285.1 Phaethon lepturus
TGGTAAGACACAACCAGCCTCCGCTTAACTTTCCGTGGCCGCTGCCTTCATCTCAGACGCAGAAGGAAGCCGTCACGCCAAACCTCTGCTCTTGCAGTCCGCTCCCATAGACACGCCACGCGGGCTGCAGCTATTTCTCCTCAAATGGATTGCTACTCTTTGGCACCAGCCATGAAACTGGAAGTCAGCAGTGTTCCAACAAAGACGATTTTGGCCAACAGGTACCTGCCCTCACTTACAATCAGCTAATTAAACCAGACACCGAAGCTCGGTGGTGGCTTTGGCCCATCTTGATGCAATTCTTCAGAGGCGGGCACAGCTAATATGAGATCGGGGGAAGGTAATTGCTAATTTGCACTGAAGAGAGCGATAGGAATATGCATTCCTCCGTCACGCAATGCAGACAAGGTTTTGTGAAGCCGCAGCCTCGTGCGGGCCGGGTGAATGGACACCCCACCGACGCTCCTCCACGCCTCCGCGGTTTCCCTGCCATTTGCTTGTGCGCAGTGCAAGTTCATAGGCTGCCCGTATCGGGCCTGACAGCAGAACCAAAAATGAAGAAAAGCTGTTAGCAGGAGATTATTGCTGAGAACAGTTCGGACAAAGAGATGCTTGAGAAAGTTCTCCCTGAGAGGAGCATGGCCACCTCTCCGGGGCTCTGCCGCTGTCCTTAGTCAGCGACCGAATTCCGCTGCCTGCTCGTGGTCAGAGCAAGCCCCTCTGAGTCACGGCCCGCAAGGAGCGCCGAGAACAGCCCACGTATCGCTCTTACCGACAGTCCTCCCTGCTCCTCCTTCACTCGGGGCCCGAGCGCTCGGACCCCTCTTCCTTTGCATGGGCGGGACGTAAGCCGAGGAGTCAAACAGCGGCACGCCATCAGACCTGGCTTTCTTTGCTTTCCATTTTAGCTTCACTTAACAAGGCCTTGCAGAGCTGTGCTTTGTTCGTTTGCTTTTTGACCTTCTTCAGAGCAATACCCACCAGGAACCACAAACCTGAAGCAACTGTGGGGCGAAGGAGATGAGATAACTTTTCGGACAAAAGTTATCTGAAAAATGCTGTTCCTCTCAGACCAGCAGTGCTGTCAACGTTTGTGGAATCGCATAGGACGTGCAGCGTAGATGGCAGAGAGATTATTCTGTTAGAAACCGTTCAGTCAGACATGTATCAGGGGACTGGGACCTGGAGGAGCGGTGGGACGCGGGACCTTTGCCAATGCGACTCCAGGTCTCGCGAGCGCCGGTGACCAAAGCCAGTCCCCGAGGCTGAGGCTGGCCGGGGACGGTGGTATCTCCCGCTGGAGCTGCGCCACACATGCCGTACCGCAGTACTAACGACCACGGTGGGGCTGCCTTATAATCAGGCTTGTAGGCTTGGCAGAGAAAAAGCAAGGACTGAATTAGATGCTGGTTTCCCCCCCTTATCCCTGGAGGTGGCTTCAGCCGGCTGTCCCGGAGGGGTGGGAGAGGGCAGGAGCTGGAAATGGGCTCTGCTGCCAGACCTCCTGCTGCCGGCTCAGCAAGGAACTTCATTCTGCCAGTCTGCGTAACTGCAGATCGTCACAGCTCTTTAAATTCACCTTGCAAAGGTACTAGAGGCTTTTGCTGCTGCCTGGTGAGCTTAAGCCAGCTCTCAGGCCCAGGGGACAGGGTATCACTGCTGTGACTCTTACCACGAGCAGCTTCAGAAGTGAAAACCACGGCTGATGTTGTGCAAACCTGGAGCTGCATCTGGAAGGGATGTTGATGTAGATTTTCTCTAGACCGGGTTGGATGGGACCACGCACCCGGGCCAGCATCGTGCCAGTCTCCTAAGTGCTCATTTAAATGTGAACCTGCCATCGGTTCAGCTCCTTGGAAAAGGCAGCGCCGCCCCGCGCGCGCAGGGCGAGGCTACTTCACAGCAGGTGAGGCCCTGGATGCTCTAAAGGAAGGCTGGGCTATAGAAGTAATAGACAATTTCTCAGATAATACCCTCAGGCCCATTTGCCTTGTCTGAGGCTCTTCTGAATGGTCTTGATTTATTTATATTTTTTTTATCACTTGAAGTCCACAGAAAGTCTAAGTGGTTATGCACATAGTGAAAACCTTCTGTTGACTAACGTTCATAGAGCTTAGAGATGTGCAGCTTTTTGGGGCACTGAATATGGGCATTGAAGAGTACTTGTACCGGGAAAAATGTAGCCTCTATTAGCTGTTGGAGCAGCATCTTTCCGACACGCCCGGCTTCTCAGCTCAAGCCTTCTGCCGCGCTGCTGTGCTGTCCTGGCGCCGCGGCTTTCGCATCACAACGCTCCCTGTCTCCGCAGCCAAAACGTATGTAGGGACAGGCTGTGTTGTGAGATTTATCCGGTGTCCCGTGTGACGCGTTTCCTGCTGCCGGTGAAAGGCCTCCATCCATTTTGCTTTTTGGTCTCACCAGTTCCCTTTCGCGCGCTCCCCGCGCTGCAGCACCTTTGCTGGGCTGGGTGTCACCCGGCACGACTGTGAAATAATTTTGCACATCTGGCTGCGGAGGAGCCAGCACAGGCGAACTGTACTCGTGCAACAACAGCAACCCACCCGCGCAAACGGCCTCAGCCTTTCAGTAACGTCTGCAGGAGGCCCAGAACCTCGTGTCAGCTCCGCAGGGGACCGGGAGAGAGCAGG
>NW_010552148.1:0-41506 GCF_000687285.1 Phaethon lepturus
GGTCGGCGGGGGCCCAAGCCCGCCTTTGCGTTTGCCTATTGTTTGAAGGGGCGGGACATGAGGTTTCAAGTTCCTAATTGTACATTTTGTTCTTGAGATAAAAGCAATAAAGGCTCAAAAAGAAAACAGCCTGGGAGGCTGGGTTCGGTGCAAGGTGGTGACTACATAGCCCTAGCATTTCCTACAGCGCCACGACCTGCTCCGCTGGCTTTAAAAAATAAACTTCTCCTAGTCTTTTAAGCAGAGGGTTTTTAGTGTCTTTTACAAAATAAGTATTTATTTAAGCACTAAGAGAAACGCTGCAAGCATTTTTTTTTCCATTTAGGAAAAGGCTTTTCAAACATGTTCTCTTACTTCTGGAAGCTGGGGGCCTAGCCCATGCAGGATGAGGCTCCTTCTGAAAACGGAGCCGGTGCTGTGAGGCGCGCACACTCTCGCTTTACACAGCGGGACAGCTTGTGCCACAGAAAGCTGAGCACGTACCCCGAGTTGTGTAGGACCAAGTCATAAGTTAATCAAACTACTTCCAAAAGAATCACCCACTGAAGTGCTTCGAACCTCAGTGAAAAGATGGCACACAGTGAAAAGATGTGTATTAGCCACATCACTAAGGTCGGTAGTTTATGATGTTGACTCGTTTACTCTTTATATATTAGAGCAACAGTTCCATGACTAACCAGATACATCAGTTTCCAGTGAATGGAGAGTAGGTGAGAAAAAATCCCAGACCAAACCCGGAGTATTTTGCACTCACTTTGCAACCATTTCACGAGGCGTAGTAAAAGGCATGGTATCAGGGCCACAACTTTCTTGCACTTGTACTTTTTATGTGCTACCAGCTGCTTTCGTGCTCCATGCAATCTTCAGAAGTACTTAAGTTCTTAAAAAAAGGCAATAATTCAATGTTCCAAATCACTCCTCTACAAAGAAACGCCCTACAAAAAGCTACTGTATGAGTTTTACATTTGTTCTCCTTTGAAAATAAACAAATTCATATTCCAGGAAATAGCTGAAGCAAATTCCCAAGAAAGCAGTCCGAAATCAGGGGGGAAGGGCCAACTCCTCTGCCATGGCACGGAGAATGCGGCACTGCAGGGCAGAATAAGCCCACTGGGACCTTCTCCCTCGGAGCAAGCGGTGCCAGCCTTCTCCCTAGTATGTACCAGGACAGGCTCCAAGCGCCGGTAACCTCCAGCTTTCGTCAGCACCAGCCCTGACCCTCTGGCACCTGACTGCTCCCCGAGTGCCCCAATACCGTGGCTCCGCTCCCCTTTTCCCACAGAGGCACAGTGGCTGTGCTCAGCTCAGGAGAGGCTCGTCCCCAAGGGAGTTCTCCGACGTTGCAGCACGGCCTTCTGCCAAAGCTCCTCTGCTGGCCCCTGCCATGGACACACCACTGCAGATTGTTTGTTAATTGCTAGGCATAACTGAGCCTCAGACATGTTTTTTTTAATCCATCTACACAGGCAGAAGGCGGAATGTGACATTCTTTATGCCCGCGTGCTTCACTGCCAGAGTCTACGAGTACACACCAGAGGCGGCAGGAAGGAAAAGGCTGAGATCACTACAGGAAGGAGGGGGAAGATTTCAAGGTGTGGAGACGCACAAAAAGAGACTCAGGGGAGGGTGACCTGATAAAGAGTAGGGTGAAATAATCCTTCCCTTTCATCTGCTCACCCTTGAATAAGAAAAGTTCTGGGGAGGGTGGGCAATGCCTGCAGGTTGAGGAGGAAGATAGACTGCGAACAAAGATTAAAGACCATAAACCAAGATGAGGCATACAGCAGGGGAATGAAAGAGGACCGCAGGCATGCAAACACAGAAAGGTGGAGATGGATCCCTAAAACAAGGGAGAAGGACCATGGGAAAGACAAGTAGTTATTCGAGTCTCGGGAGAAAGATGGGGAACAAATAAAACGTGAAAGAAAAATACTAAGCAAAGAAAGTTCCAGCAAAGAAGGAGATGCCATTTTTGTATCATCTTACACTGGATAAGAAAATGCCATCAATCCATGCACTGAATTTGACAAGAAAGGAGACTATTTAACAAGGAAGGACTTCTGTCTAGGGGTGTGAAACATCTGGCAGTGGATATAAAAATGATCACAGATGATCTCTCACTGGTCTGGGGGAGGACATACATAATTCTTTTGGCCCACAGACAGACAGACAGACATTCATTCATGCATTTCTTTCTTCCTTTCCTTTTCTTTTTTTCCTTCCTTCCTTCCTTCCTTCCTTCCTCTCTTTCTTCTCTCCATCTCTTTTTCCTTTTTTCCCATTTTTTTCTTTGTTCCTTCCTTTCCTTCTCTCTTTCCTTCCCTCCCTCCCTCCTTATTGCCCTTCTCTTTTCAACAGTTGTTTAAATGTCCATCTCTACTCAAATACAGGAGCTAGAAATTCCATCTGATTCTGTTAGCATATACTTATTGGTAGACACCAATTATTTTACCAAATGTTTTTGCTTGTTTTTAAACAAAGCAATAGCAGGACCATGTTCCTTTCAAATTCTTCCTTCAGGAGAACTTTTTCATCTCTTCATTAATAAATTGCTCAGAGTCAATGCTACCATCAACAGTACGGAAAATGCTAAATCAAATGTTGGTCAAATGTTGGTTGAATCAACCTAAAATAATTATATTAAGTGGAAGAAACCTTGAATGATACCCCTATTTAACTATTTTTTTTTCACTCTTAATTAAACATTACAAAATTAATCTCTGAAATGAGCAAGTTCAATTTTTTTGACACTACTGGGTTTCCAGTGTATTCCTGTATTCCCTTTAAAAAGGCCTTAAGGAAACAGCGAATGTCTGTGTGTATATATATACATATCAATATATAGTGAGAGATACATACATGGCAGTGTTTATGCGTATATATGCACTATATAGAGAGAGTACATTGAGTTAGATACAGATATATACCAAGTCCCATCTGTTAGCCGAAGGATCAGAATTCTAAATTATATTCCTGATACTGCTCTTTTAGGTCCTGAAAACAGGATGGCTTCCTCATCTTTAGAGAGAAAATTGTCTTAGAAGTCAACAGCTGAAGCAAAGCAAGTGCTGTACTCACCCTTTGAATAACTGCTACCAGGACATGTCTAAAAAAAGTACTATTATATATATTCTGGGTAGGAAACCTACAAATAAAACTTCTTTTTCATCAGTATAGGTCAAACCATAACCCTAAATTGATTCAAAGGACACAGAAGGACAATTAGATGTATGAATCCTTCCTTCTAACTGAAGACGTGTGTATCTGTTACACTGCAAGAACAGGAAGGTCTATTCTCTACTTTGTGTTGACTTAACTTTTTAAGAAATGTTTTGACCGCTTAAAGACGGGGAAGAAGGAAACTGCGGAACCGCAGCCACTACAGAGACAACTTCCTGTGGGTTTTGTGGTGTGTGTGTGGCTCAGAAAGAGAACAATTCATGTAAGATCTTTCAGAGATATCAGATGGCTTTGCTGCCCTATGAGATAGTCTTGGGATACTTAGCTGTAAATATGCCTATATTATTATCAATGATGTCAAGCAGTTCAGTTGATATCGTACGTTCTTCATTTGTAATTGCCACCTGATTTCAGCATTCAGAAACGAAGGAAAAAGAGGAAGAGAAAATCAGAATTCACCATGTAGACCACAAGAGAAGAGAGTATCTGTTTCCACCTCAAGAAATGAGAAAGTGGTTTAAAGAAAGCTGTGGGAAATTCATGTCCTTCAAATTACACAGAATTTCAGTGTCTTGCTGAATCAAGTCCCTAAGGGAAAAATTAATGCAGTGATGATGCCTAGTAATGATTCTTATCTTCCTCCCACTTCCACGTGGTTAAAGCTTGCTTCCTCTATGTCCTCTTTAAAAGGCTGTGTACCACTGCAGGTGCCTCTTCTAGAAACACTGAACATAATTGCTCAATATACAGTGAACTGACTCTTCCAATAACTCATTGCCTCTCACATATTGGAACTGTTAGTCAAAGACAAAATCCCAAACATCTGTACTTTACCTCTCATCAACAGGTTAAAGCATACACCTCAAGTACACACCAGAAGCTGGATATGCCCTGAATGGGAATAAACACAACCTGTTTTGCCAGTCAGCCTGTCTTAAACTCCTGCTGTTCTAAACTCATTGTTATCTCTTGTTTAACACACCGCAAAAACCAAAGTACTAGGTTTAACACAGTGCAAGGTTTTTCTGTTCAGAATATCGCGTCAGTTTTTAAGCAAATGGTAAGTGTACAAATAAAAGTAGGTTGCAGTGGCAAAGCAAGATTATTTTCAGCCTTAAAATACTGAAAGAATTTATCACTAGACCTGAAGAGTAGTCTCTTTGGTTATTATTTTGGGATATTCCTTATAAAAAGAAACCCCTGTCTCCTTGGTTTGGACCAGGTTTTAGAGAATCTTTGTCATCTATATGATTATGTGTAGTGACAAACTCTGGGACCACTGTTGAAGAAAACATTATCCATAAGTTTTAATCTTGGTTCATGACAGCAGAGTAGCTTATTACAGAAATGTTATGCAAAACTATTCTGCTTCCCATCTCAGACAGAAATTTTGTGAATGGGACTGTATATTTAAATGCACTGCAGCTGATCAAGGCTGATTTTACAAAATACTTCACTATAAGTAGCCACCGGATGTCAAAATGTCAGATAATCTGAATTGTTCTACTTTCTTCAGGTTTATTTGGTACAGAGGGGATGGGAAAAATAATCAGACAGCTGTGAAACTTAAGCAGGCGTACATTCACTGCTGATGTGGTTCCAGTCTACAGCTACACCGCAGACAAGTACCACACATGCTCCACTGATCTAGAAACCTTACTTTTTACTATTTTGCTTTCAGAGAGCATGAGTAGCAGTTCATTCTTAAGAATGCTTGCCCAGACAACAAACAACATGTACCAAAGATTAACTGCATGTGTAACTTTAATAAGTAAAAGTGAAGAATGAACACACATCAGGATAAAGATCTTCGTTACTTACAGACTGTAAGTATTTTGGTAAGGCAGCCCAGGGACACCTTAATAAAATTGAAGGATTTAATTACTTGGCTGGCAAACAACTCTGGATTCAAACCCAGAAATTTTCCAGGAACCCTTGCACAAGATAAAGTGACAAAATTGTTGTCTGAAACCCAAACAGAAATCCTCATGGATAAGGGGGAATGAAGCTAGGGAGGAAAGGGGGTTGCAGAGGTGTGGTTTCCAACTCAGATAGTTTTGAAACTTGAGATCACTTCTCCAGTTTCTTGAGAGCACAAATACAGCGGTTTCGATGAGTATTGCAGGAAATTATCATTTCTCATTTTTGTTAATGAGAAGGGCATGCATATAGAACATGAAAATACGTACTGAAAATTGTTATATTCAACACAAAAGCAAATACTAAAAATTGTTATACTGCTAACAAAGTTTATAGATCATACCGCAACAGTGCAAGCTCATTTGCTTCTTCATTCATCATATAAGAAAGACTTTACTGCATAATTGCAAAAACGTAGAAACTTAAATTACTGAAATTTATAAACTATAATCCATTTTTATTGCCACTCAGCTTTTGACTTTCAGAATATCAAGACTTTTATCCTCTAGCCTTTCGTATTACAACTGGTACAAGACTCCACCTATTCTTTTAAAATTCACATGCACAAGTCCACCAAGCCAAGGGAATAACGATGTACTTAAAAGTAGGAACACCAGATTACACCCAGTAATTCCAGTGTAATCTTTACCTTAGTTGGTAGCTCTGTCCTAGTAGCACCTGCTTCGTAAGAGTGACTTCAGTAAGGTTTAGAGGAAGTAAGTAAGGGGATTAAGGTCCTGATGGTTATGCCCATAGGGTTATGAACCCTTTCCACCTTGGCATTTGCTTTAGTTTCTACCTCCAGATATTAAAAAGTTAAAAGAAAAGCACTTTTAAAAGATCACTGTTTGTGTCAGTGGAAGAAACTCAGCTTGTCTTATTTGTACCCTCTGCAGCTTTCTTAACTATGTATTATTGGATGATTAAGTTGCACAGTGGTATCACCACTGGTCTGCAATAGTTTTGCTGGGGCTCCATTTCAAAACAATTATCATTCAAAGATATAGTAAGCCTGAGACATGAAAGTGTCAAATATTATTTTGCCACAAAATACTACAGTAGAACATAGTTTTATGAGTTTTAACTCCATGTTTCAAAAACTCAGCCTCCACCCTCAACAGATCTTATTTAAAACAAATTTATTGAGCATCACATACTTCCCATTTTAAGAGTGCATTTCAGTCACTTTTAGTCTGTAGCAACTACGGAGACATCTGGTTATCCAGATTATGATATTACATATTCTATTTTAGCTGTGTCTGCAATCAATAGCAAAATTTAGCTCCCAGGGACAACGTGTGGTTTTGTAGCATGCCCTGGTGGATTATTTCATCTGTAACTGTTATAGTGTGGTTAATATTAATCTTCTTAATTATACAAGTAAAACTCATGACGACTTTTTAAAATAAGCTTAAAAGTTTTCATTTTATGTAACAGTTTCAAGATGGCAATATCCAAGAGAGGATAATACACTAGAAGTGCTTAGTGTGGGAGGATATTGCATTATTTCCTGACCTATTTTTGTCAGGAAAGAAACGTGTCACAGGTTGGCTTTTGGGACCTGGTATGTCACAGCACATGAAATCAGTGGGCAATATATACTAACGTGACGGAAGCCCCGTGTCCTTCTAATGTTACTTGACCACTTACTTCTGATCTTGCACCGTGCCACCACCTCCATCAAGCCAAGTCTGTATAGGGATAGCTAAAGTGATACTGGTTAAAAAATTATCCTTGTAGCACAGAGGCAGAAATAAGATGGGGACTTTTTAAGCTGGGTTTACTGACAAAGATAACATGATTATGTATCTACGTTTACATATCATTTGCCTACATTTCAAGCACATAGATCCCCTCAGTTGCAGATTTCCAGGCTTGTGGACAAGAGGCATCCTCTGCCTTACAGAGGTAAGGCACCCATACCTCATCTGAGCGAAGACTGCTTGCTTCGCTGCTTGGATAATTGCATCACGTTTTTCCACTGGTCCCGTAAGATGTGCGACACCATGCAAGAAATCCCTAGATGCGTATTTTTTTAGTTTGGAGATTTATATTGGCTGTATATAGACTCAGTGAAACCATTTGTCACTGAATCACTCAAAAGCCCCCAGCAAACATGCATGCTTTTTGCACTTTGCCCCAGGAACTGCAACCTGCAATACATTTTCGATTAAGCTATTTTTCAGAAATAACAAAATATTATTTTAGTTCAAGATTTACAAAATCAAGTGTTGATCACAGAGTAATAATGGATACGTTTAATGCAGTAAACAAGAGGTTCAAAAAGATGTGAAGTATTAAATGCGGAATTTTTTTTTCTGAGTCATCACACTGGTTATACTGACACCCAGTCCAAACTTCACTTATTTCTCTGAGTTGGTTAGATTCAGTCCAGCTCTCTAGGCATTTACACTGCAAACAGACCTGTAGACTGATTTACATTTGCCAAACCAGAAGTTCTCCAGAGAAACTCAGAGGTGGCATCTGTCTCCAGGAAGCGGGGGGACGATTCTGATCTTAGCTGAGCGCCGCTGGTTAAAACTGGTTGTGCATTTGCTTACTCAGAAAACATTAGCATTTGAGAAGATAAACAGATGCGAGTAAGGGTGTATCTTTACTTAAACTCCAACTTTAAATCTGAGAAATATGCAATCAGAAGTATTCCGGACTCCGCCGCATTACCAGTGAAGCCTTCCTTGTTGTATAGGACCACATGCCACGACCTATATTATAGTGATGCCAAGAGGCTCTAATCAGAAGGATGCTTTAATCTAGCTAAACGTATACAGCAAGCACAGAAAGATTCAAAGCAAAAATATTTACAGTGTAAAGCTAACAGGGCAAACCCTGTATCTACCACACTTGGATGAGTGCTTCTCTTGTATTTTGTTTCTCTGTTTTTAGGTAGCACAGGCTTCTCAGAAAAGTGCACATTATATCTATTTCATTAGCTAAATCTTTTCTTTACACATCTGTCAGTTCAATCCTGTGTGCAAGCTGAAAAACTGTAACTGCCATATCTTTTTTTAAATGTGTGAGATTTTAATACTGGTGAAAAGTGCTGAAGCAAGAGCCTTGGGACTGAAATGCTTCTTGTTTTCAGAGCAGGTAAAGCAAGGACAAGCATTAAAGCAAGCTTCCCCGCAAAGCCTGGTCGGCGTGGCTGTTCTCAGTCCCTCGACTCTTTCCCTGCAAGCTTGTCCATTATTTCCAATGCTATGCTTTGGTCTAATAAAAGATACAGCTTCCCCCCATTAATCCTGCTCCCTAACTAGCAAGTCTTTCTGAAAGCCTTTTCAAAACTGGAGAAGCCAATTTTGCCAAGTGTGAGAACTTTCATGAATCATATAATACTCTTACTTCTTGTATTGATGATGAGTAAATATTATAATTGACAAGATGCTCGATACTGAAGTGATTTATACAGCTTCTTATGATAAATGTAACAAGTGTTCTGAAGAAGGTCTTCCACAGGTACTTTATTTGGACTTATTTTCTCATACTTGTCAAATGCTTCTCATTAGAAGGGGCAGCCCTCAAAACACACCTTCTTTTGTTTCCTGAAGACTGATTAAAAACACAGAGGTTGAAATAAGCCCTATGACTATTTCCTGGCTATGTGTCATACTGACATTTCTCAGAACATCAAATACATGTGCTGCTGGACAAAAAGGTTTCATAATACTTCTAAATGCTTCTATCAGAGTAGCTATATTCTATTTCCACAACCAGACATCTCTCTTTTCTGAAAACTGTATGCCAAGGCAACGCAACACCAGAGCAAGCCTAGCCACTAAGCCACCACAGCAAGCATCCAAAAACATTTTACTAGAAGAAACATCTTTTTTTATGCACTCACCTTCCAGTATGGACTAGTTTTTCTTCCCAGCCTACTTCTTTCCATTTCTGTAACTGTGTCAGGGCTCTGCCTGCACTAATAGGCCTTAATGGCCCTGACAAATTGATTATGAAGATATAGTAAATTGTTTCTCTTTACAAGCCCTGTAATCTGGAGGCAGCAACGGGGTTTGACAGAGATTTACATGGAAGAGGGGAGGTGGAGGCCTTTTTCCTGATGAACACCTGCCATAACTCACATGAAACCTCCCTCTCTCTGTTCCCCGGCCAGAGCTGCATCATGAGCAGTTAACCCACTCATTATTCTTGGCACAGAAATAAATTAGAGGGGTAATCACTGAACGCTTAGATCATTTGGGGAAATCAGTGAAATAATCTCTACCGACATAAGCATATCCAGCAAGGATTACAAATCACGTACGATGTTCATTACATCTGTAAAGGCACGGGATAATATAGCAGTTGTTGCCCTCATTATATTAAAACCAGCAAATAAATTCTGAGCTTTGCAAAATCTTCGCTCATATACATGCAGGGTCAGCTTTACCCATGCATGGTCACGAAAGGCCCAGAGACAAGGGTGTGAACAGCGATGCCTCCCTCCAGCAGCGCAAGCCCCATCTTGTACAACCTGCTAGCGCGAGGCAGAACAGCAACAAGGTGAATGCGTCTTCCAAACACGTCATTGCCTTAGTACTTGGTAATGCTACAACGCAAGCAGTGTGATTTCATGTCATGACTGGACCTGGATGGCGAGCACAGGAACATTGGTATTTGAATTACAGCTTTTTAAATTAAAATTTCATTATGGATCATATTTCGTTTAAAAATGAGTATTTTTTTTTCTAAGTGAACAGATTAGATTGTCTAACTGAAGGGTATCGACATCACAGCCTTTTTCATGCCACTGCAAAAATAATTCCAGTAGTCTCAAGGATACGTTGACTGAGGTCTCCCAGATGTACGTGTTATATATGCAGATAAACCTCTTTTTGATTTTTAATTAACACAATTATTTTCTGCCTTCCTACCCGCACCGAAAAGGCAAATACGGAGCTTACACGACCCTCCTCCAACTCCCCTGCCAAAATCTGTCATGTGCCAACAGTGAAGATGGCCAGCACGCCACGAATACACTACTGCGTGGCAGTCAGGGACGGAGAAAGGCACCGTCCCAGTGAGGAGTACACCCCCTCAAACAGGCCGTCCGGCGGCGCTGCCGGGGGAGCCGGCTGCCAGACCGAGGGTGACGGTGCTGGTCTTCAGCCGCAGTCGTTGCCGACGGGGGAGCTGGCAGCTCCCACCTCCGCCAAAGGACTCCACCAAAGCCCTCCCAAAGCGCCGGTCGGAGGAGGCGGTGAGTCAGTGCGCACCCGCTCTGACCTGCTCGGCTCACTTAGCCGTGCTCCATCCGCACGCCACGGCCTCTTCCCCCAGGCAGGGCTCCTGCCATGGAAACCTTCTTCAGAGTCCAGCGGAGCCTGACTCCCCGCATTGCTAATATTTTTAGAAATGACCCTGTTGCTGCAATGTATTACAAATGAAACAAATGCACCATTATATAACATTATCGCAATTACGCTGCAGCCTTGGCCTCGGAGAGCCGGCAGCGCGGCAGCGGCTAAGATCCTGCCGCGTCCGGGGCAGAAGGCAGCACGCAGCTGGCCGCCGAGCGCCTCGGAGCTGGCGTAAAAAGGGAGTGCTTGGACTGAGGGTACCTGCCCTTACTCCACCGAAAAGTTAGGCATATCTAGATCTCGAATGACTTGCAGCACGAAAACAAATCGCTAGGCCGCCAGCTGAGATTTGGGCCTCTAATTACGCTTGAACAGCTCTTGAAAACACAGAAATCTGTTTCTGACTGCATAGAAAAGCATGGAACGGGCAAGACAAATATTGTAGTAACCTTCGTAAGCGATCTGATAGCTATCGTGGAACCGTCCTCTGCCCTTTCTTCTCTCTAGGGAAGTCAGTACTGATTATAAGTAAAACATATTTAATAATAAGATGCTGCAGAAATTGACCCTTTTTTTTCCTATTTTTTAACATTTATTTCAGTATTTTAAACAAATATTTAATTTGTGATGTTATCTTTCCATTTCCATTCTCTGCTATATGGAAGAAATATTTAATAGACATACTTTGATGTAAGCACTGATTCACAGACAGATAATTTTCTTCTGAACAAACTTGTTTCTGTAAATATAAATGCAATGCAAACATAACTGGCACAGTCCCGTCTGTGGTAACAGCTGTGATTAAATCATACCTGCTTCTATTGTCAGGGATATTTATTAACCTCCACTTTGCAACGAAAGGGCAAACAACTGTGACTACACCCATGTTTTAGCAGCAGCAGGATACAGATGTTACATTCTGGACTGCAGTAGCCTCACATCCCTCCAGCTCTGTAAGTGGCCTCAAAGCCAGTCTTTTTCATTTTTCTTTTCTAGTTTTTGGGTTTCTTTCTATGGAGATCATTTACTATGCTCTTCATTTTTGCCATGTTACATAGCTGAAGAAAAAAAATAGCATGAAGCACACTGCTTTTCAACATTCCTTTTTCAAGCATTTCATGGGACCTTTTTAGAAGAAAGTATTCACTGTTCACAGAGAATTCTGTTGTCTGACCTCACTATTGTCACCTCTTCCTCACGGAGGAGGACCACTGAGCCACACACAGCACAAACACCTGGGTTTTACCACCCAGCTGCCACGGGCACGCTCGGTGACCTTGGGTTAATCACTTCACTTCTCCGTACATCAGTAAAACATCCATGGGGGCTACATGGCGAAATTAATAACCTGAAGAAGCTTTTTATGTACTTTAGAAATTAACTGGTGGTACATAAATACACAGTACTGCTGTAAAGCTGTAACTGACAAAGACAAAATTAAGCCAAATATTAGTAGCCATTCTTAACAACTCATGCAACTTGCACATTTCAGTCATTAATCTTTTCATTTCATTTTTTTTCTCTCCTGATTGTCTGAAGTGCTTGCTACTTCAGCAAGGTAGCCTATTGCAGCTCATTAAGTACTGGCAAAGTGTGGGAATTTGACCAGTTGTTCGGAAGAGAGAAGGCCACCTGCTGTCACTTTCTTCCACAGCATACAGTCGTTGCAGATGCAGTGCAGACAGGCTGGGCTTTTCCGAAAGCGACATTACACCACTGTCGTGGTTTAGCCCCAGCTGGCAGCTAAGCACTCACTGGTATTTTATTTCTTCATATTATCGCCTTAATTTCTCCTTCAGCATTACAGTTGTGTAATCTCTACCCTTGGAGGTTTTCAAGATCAGACTGGCTACAGCCCTGAGCAACCTGGTCTGGCCTCATAGCTGATCCTGCTTTGAGAGGAGGCTGGAGCCTTCCTTAGGTCCCTTCTAACCCAAATTATTCCACAGTCCTATGATTACTGCTTCCTCCCAGTCAAAATTAAAATTTCTCAGGGTTTTCACCCCTGTATTAGCTTTTTACAACAGAATATTAATTTTATGTTCTGCACATTTTCAACCTCCCCAACTAGCTTCCTAAAGTATTTTCCACCTCCAGTGGAGGTCACTTTTTCAAGCTTCTTAAGTAATAGCAGTGAGCTTTATTATACCTTTTTCCCCGCTTTCTACTGTCTGACAAGAGACATTACTGCCATTTGGCAAACAGTGTGCTTTTACTTTTTCCTCCTTATTCCTTTCTTGAAGAGATACTGTAAGAGTTAGAAAAAGCAGATCAGCTCTGCACACACCTATATGAGAATTTCTTCTGTTTTTAAAAGTTAATGTGAAAACAAAATAATTTACATACAAAACTTAGTAAAATCACTGCTAGAGTCAGGAACTGAATGATCAACCAAGACGCAATTGTTCTTACCTTATCTATACTTAAAATATTAAAAATTTCCTGAAAAATCTATCTCCTTTAAGCACCATTCAATATGCAAACATAAACACTTTCAGTATTTTTGCTTTTTTGGATTTAAGATCTAGACCAAAATGTCTTTTTTTCCCTTGCAAATATAAGCTGGTTTAGATAGCTCCAGTGAGTAATTTTCCTTAAGGGCCACTACAGAAGTCTGGCATATTTTCTGACTATCCACATTACCGAAGGTTGCTTACAGCTTTGAGCAAAACAGTGAGAGTACTGCCATCCTCATGATCAGACATCCAAGGAGACAACTCTTTTGATAAGTTACAGAAAAAAGGACTCTCTGTTCGCACAAACGCTTGTACGGTTTTCCAGTTTCTTGCTAAAACCTGTCCACACTTAAAGCTCCTGGTAGATTCTGGATATGCAAGCGCAGTAATCCATCCATGATGGAGTGAGTCACCATGGCATGATTATCCCATGATTAAACCACTTTTGCTTCCTTTTGCTGTGGCCACTCCACACTGGAGCCTTTCCAAATCAGTCCACATCCTCCTGCTCAGAGATCTGTTGATCTCTTCAGTACTCTGCATCCGAGATTGCAGCACCAAGGACTGTGGGACTGAGTGCTAGTGGAAGGCAATAAATCACGATGCCCAACTTAATAATTTCTGTAATTCTCTCTACATCCTCTTATCCAGTTTACCCAGGGCAATCAGCACCATTTTCCAGTTGTGACAAGCCATGTGGAAGAAGCACCGTTGAGCCATTGTGGTGTCATGATAATGACTACAAAGAAGCCGCTCTGCATCTCAGAGATACAATGACTAGGGAATACAGGAGAATCAGCAAAAAGGTGATGCTAAAATGAGGGGCTGGAAGGTGGGAAACACTCATCTTGGGGGCTGGAATGTACCCAGATCTTTCATCTGTGTAAACTTAGTCCGCAGATCAAACTGAATCCAGTACAGTAATAGAAGTGGCAGCATAACTAATAACAAAACACTGGCACAAGACGAGTCTTCTGGAAAAAGCCCCAAACAACTGAAATTATCATGTAAACAGTCTCTAAAACTCAGCCCCCCGCAGTGTTATGAAATAGTGGGCCACAGTGAGGACCGACACGCACAGCGGCGAGGACTGATACGCACAGCAGCATTCCAGCTCTGCCTCGGAACCCCACTAACGGGAACGGTCACAACTACCTTTTGTTCTTGTAAGCTATCTGTGGCTCTTTGTTACGTCCCCCAAGATTTTTGTGCCTTAAGGATAAAAACTTATCAGCCAGAGACAGTTTTCCTCTAGTGTTTTATGGAATGTTTCTGCTCTCTTCTGTCTGGTACCGAGAGGTATTTTCTCTGTGTATTATGAACTCGTATCTGCTATAACCTAGGCAGTGCAACAAGACACCCGTTTCCTAAAAGTGTATTTCATTTTTTTTAGGTGTTTGCAAAATGGTGGTGTCCTTAAAAGAACAACCCCATCATGTAGAGGACTGAAGGAAAACTCTAGTTTAACTGAAGAGCCGTAAAGCTGCCTCAGTTCAGACTTGTTCCCAAGAGAACATCGCTGGGAGCCAACTACCACCACTTCCTTCTTTGCTTTCTGTTGCTGGCAAGACTGAATCTATTTTTTACTGACGTGCCACTTATAATATGCTGTGAAATGCAGACAAAACGCAAAGAGAAATCGTGAGCTATCTTGATAAACATTTGACATCCATTTACAACACTTAGAAATAGTTTTGTGATGCTTTGAACTCAGGTAATGTGAGGATGATAATGCAGCAGTCTAGCATTTTTGTGGTTTAGTTACACAGAAACGTCAGCTGCGAGATGAACAGCTGCCTCACATGCAAAAGCATATTCTAGCATCTTCACATTTAGACTACTGTACGTAACAGCTCCTGACAGTTTGGCTGTGCTACTGACTTTTTGTGTAACCGCTCAAGTCACTTTATTCGCTCAGTTCAATCACTTATAAAGTAAAAATAAAGTATCTAAGTGCCTTTTGTAAACCACTTCAATATCTTGTGATGGGTATGTTATATAAATGCTATTTGTTATGATAAACATTTCTTTGCTACATTCATAATTTTCTTATCTATCTCCAAACAGAATTTGAAACATCTTGATAATACTCCATTGACAGCCTTTACTTTGCAACTTAGATTTTAAACACGGATATCCCCCTCTGCTCAATCTACTTTCAGCCTTGTTCTCTCTGCTGTTTCTCCCGATTCCCAGACAGGAGCTGCTCTCTCATTTTTGCTGCTTCAGCAATCTCAAACTCCTGACTGCCTTTATCCTTTTTTTTCCTCGAACTCTTTTATCCTTTTTTTTTTCCTCCAACTCTTGACTGCCTTTTGATCCTTTACTGGATCACTTCCTAACTTTATGTGATGCCTGTAAACTTCTCTTCACCTGAACCTGAAGATGAGCATTTCAATCACATTCCTCCACTGTAGCAAACTCGCATGCTAGAATGAATTTTGCAAGATAGTCGTTTTTGCTTCATTTCAAATCTGGCTTTTCTTTCACCATCTCTGTCATTTTCCTTTTGCCTTGCTAGGTAACTGCCTGCACTTAACTTTGATAGAGTTTATACCTCTTTCTTTTTGTAATAATTTTGAGCAACAACAAAAATAACATTATCTAAGGATGCAGGTACATTTACAAAATGTCACAAAAACATACTTTTGGCAATAATCCCAAAGCAAAACAAGGACATTTTGGGAAGCCTCCATTGAAAAACAAATCCTATTCTAAAGCAGAGGTCCCTGTGCTTTTTCAGAGGAATGGGTTCAGTCATTCCTTACACACAGCTGCTGGCACCTTACACACGGTAAGGTCCTCCCTCATAGAAACAAGCTAAAAGTCATGCAAGTACAACACTGCCTCATATTACATATTTTTTCCTCATATTGCTCTGAGTGAGGCTTCCCATCTGCTGCCAACGTCCCTCTTCCCAGTTTGCAGAAGCACAGTAACCACAGCAATTATCTGAAAGAAGAAAATTATCAGCATGCTACTTACCTCATTTACAGTTGTCTTAAAAGAGTTAACAGCTGGAAATAAAGGTAAGAGGCAGTAGCTGGTTATTTATGCTCTGTAATAATGAGGAGAGCATTACAGTAGCTCTGTGGAAGAACCAGCAGGGTTTGTTCACCGAGTGCAGGAGTAGTATCAAAGAATTTCAAAGCTGTCCTTCCAATCCAGTCTCCTGCTCACCAGGTGACCCTGAATAACTGAAATTGAGCTTTTATCTGTCCGTATTTCCTTGGGCAGACACTGCACTTCATTTCTTCTGGAAGGTGCAGCCCAGGGGAAAGCAAAAATTACTTTAAGTCATATCTGTATTGCCTGAACTCTGTCCGTGCCTAGGGGTACGGCAGTTCTTGTGTGAACTTGCAGAATACTACAAGCATACTTCGTCACCTCCTCAGACAAAGGACCTCCTACGATGGGAGCTGGAGTGGCAAAAACACAGACCTCCTAATAGCAAGCATATCATGGGAATTCTCTCCCGGACTCTCCCAAGTCCTCTGAAATTCTCCATGTCACTGCAGCACACAGGAAGATGGGAGGAAACTAGGCTCCCAGCTGAGCTAAGTGAAAAATAGAATCAACCCTTACCCCTCAGTAGGACAGTCTTTGACTGACTGTCAGAAGCAGAAAGGGCTATAAAAATTACACACGCAACCTGAAAAATAAAACTCTATGTAAACTAAACCTGCACAGAGGGCAAGGCACTGGAAAAGCGCTGGAGGACCAGGCTGGCAACGGGACGCTATTGTGAATGCCAGCCTTCCACATCCTTCTGCAAGGCTGCCGCTTGCGACAATGCTGTGGTCTTAAAAAAATTCAGCTGCTGGCCGGCCCATTGCAACTTCTGCTTTGTTTGCGACCACCCTGTTATTTTCCTTAGAGTAATACTAATATTATTAATGTTTCTACATCTGAAACAGCTTATGTAAAATAGTGATCTGGTACTGTACAGATACTTGCAGACATACACAGGAGACACTCTTAGAATCTTTTTGTATCATCAGCCTCACTCATTTTATAGCCAAACAGTGCTGCTCTTCAGACTGATTTCAGTGCCATGTGGCATGAGCAGATGCTGTATATGGCATTACAGTGTTTCCAGATTTCCACTCTGCAGATGGTCATGGCATTTTCCACATGACTCCTACTGAAATACCAGAACCACATAAGTCATTTATAAGTAACTGATATGTCACTGCACCTTATAGTGAGCTCTGCAGTATTCAAAGCTGAACAGACAATACAAAAGAAACATTAGCATGTCTCCTTGTTTTAATCTTATATGGAGCATATATGCATCCAGAAAAAGCAGAACAAATACTGATGTGTTCACTAGCACATGAAAATGTCAGAACTTCCATTAAATATGATAATCTGAAATGCAACAGAATTATAAAGGATATGCCCACAGAAAATCAAAGGTTATTTTGTGGTGTGGTCAAGGTTCTGAAAATACTGTTACCATTGATCTGAATTCACTTGTATAATTGGCAATTACTTTGTTACTGGAGAAAGAGGTGTCTAATTGCTGAGAGTGACCCTTCTGTCTTTGTTTTCCATTCTCTTTTTCCTTCCATTGGGCTAAACAGATACACACTTTATTTTTGTCTTTTCTTACGACAAGATGTAATAAAAGAACTTTAAAAAAATTACTAACAGGAGACATGGCTTGAAAAATATCAAGGAATACAAAGAAAATGGTATAGTTCTTAAGGCAAAGAGAATAGCGGGTAAAGAACAGGATCTCACCAGCTTTTAACCTTGAAGTGTTCAATGTGTTATGCAGAATTGTCCACAACAAAACCGAAAAACAAAGTTCCCACTGGTACCACAAGTAAGCATTCAGGATACATGAATGCTGTTTTCTTCAAACATTTTCTGTTTGCTTCTAAACATATTTCATTTCAATGCAAAGCTTCAGAATTAAATTTTTCCCTTAGAGTCCCAAGAAGGCAATTCAGGCGCTAGTCTTGCGGGTGTCGGTACCCTAGGCACACAGAGAGACAACGGCAGTGCCCCCCGCTCCTTCCAGCTACAGCTGCGGGTGCAGCCCAGACCAACCTCAATAGCAGCAATATTGTACTTTCATCTCAGAAGAAACTTAATAAAACATTTTTCTGAGCGACCATAACAAAACTGCTCCAGAGTGCAGGTGGAACGGAGAGAACAACCGCAACACAGAAACTGAATGAGAGTGTCTTGACACCACTGAGCCAGAATCGAATTATAATTTGATTATCGGTTACTAAATTGGCAATCTATTCCCTCTAACAAGTCTGATGCATCTCCACTGTGCCTTGGAGCAAGAGCAACAGTTAGACATCAGAATATTTGATCTTGTCCTGGAAATGTGCTCGCGTGCGAGCGCCGAACAATTCCAGTTTGGCCGGAGCCCGGGCTCTGTGAACGAGCAGGCAGTTTCGGAGTGGAACACAATCCCTGATGAGCCTGCAGCACTGCAACGGAACCACTTAATAGTTGGAATGTCTTCCTTCCAACACAGCTCTCCTTTTGTGAAGCTTATATCAACGTACAAACAATTTTTTACAAATACAAAAGAAGTGCTCTTTACCCAAACACAGATCACTAAAAGGGATAGATTTCTTGTCCTGTACATGAGCAATAAACTAAGAAGCATTGCTCTTATGTTAGTCCAGTGATGCAGATTTTGCTTACAGAGCCCTGGGCATATAAATATATGACATATAAATTCATGGCTACAGTATAGGTTTAGTGTCAACACATCAGCAATCATGGGGAAAGTGGATTTAAATTATCCAATTTGCCCCAAGTTTAGTCTCCAGCATCACTTAGGAACAGACCAGCGCAATTTATATAAGCTATTCCGGTAAGGACCTTCACAGAGTTTCACAGGGTCTGACAGAGTACGGACTCAAGAGAACAGACATGAGCTGAAGTCTTGTTTTCTCCTTCCCACCTCTGTGATCTGAACCTCAGCCAGAGCCCGCTGATGAAGGTAGCTGTGCTGCTTTTATGTCAATACGCCAGTTGGGGAATCCCTATGTAACTAGTTAAGCCAGTTCTGAGGTTGCAGTTGCCACCAAAGCACCCTGAATCAGCCAGTCCAATTGACTACAGCAACTGGGTTATGCTGTTGAATATTACAAAAGGTTTTCCTTTTTTTTTTTAATCTGCTTATCAATGAGGTCAATTAAGAATACGCCACTTCTGAACATTAATACAGGTAACCAAGTGCCGATCTAGTAGCTCGGGCAGGTAGACACCATTTCTTCAAAGAACGTTTTACATTGGTTTAAATGATGGAGACAGGTTTGTAAAGAAACATGAAGAAGAGGGGAACATTCCTTTTTTATTATGCAAACTCCCACATGCGATGTCATGAAGAATTTGTGTGGGAACTTATTTACAAAACCGGGACTTACTGTCATTACACTGCGCTGAAGAAGAAAAAAATTTACCATGCTATAGGTCAAATGTCACAGCAGAATTTAATATGCTGGAATTCTTGGAAAGTGTTCTAATGCTTTCAGCTCAAACGGCATACGCTGCTTTTTATAGCAAGGAATTTTAATTATTATTAGTTTCTGGCAATCCCCACAGTCTGCTGGCATTTTGTAACCCACAGAGATTAAAACCTGAAGAGAAACAGAAGGTGGTAGGAAAGGGAAGAATGCCTAATTAAGGTACTCAACATCTATTTGTCCATGACTTACTAATACAGATATACAAGCAGGAGTTCAAGACATTATTCCCATTTTCTCCCCAAATGTGCCGTTACTAATCAACTGAATTCAAACGGCAAACATAGGTCAGAAAGAAGTGGGGAAGTGACTGGATCACATACAGGATGGCAGCGTAGGAGACGGACTGAGGAAAGACGCACGGAACAGTTTGCCTGTCCCTGGAGAACAGAAAGAGAGCCTGGAAAGGACGCTGCTTCTACCAAATCGCAGTACCAGGGCTCCAGGGCTGAGTGGATTTATGGGTAAACAAGTTCCCGCCCCGCAGTGCTTTCAGTATGAAGGCGTGTTGACACTGCCAGGTTTCCACAGTCTCCACCTCACGTCTTCCCCATTTTACTTTCCTATCCGTACGTTATTTCTCAAGGCAAACATAGCTTCAGTTCACCAGCTCTCGGTCTGTGTTCGCTGCGGCCGCCCCTCAGCTCTCCACACTGACACGCCATCGTGGCTGCCACATAGCCGTGGATGAAGAACACCAGGCTCCGACAATCCGGGGGCAATCCCACAGCTTCCTGCTCCTCTGTCCTATGAGCCATGTCCTACCCTCTTCGCCCGAGATGCTGAATGGCCCCTCGCAGCCGCCTGCCTGCTGTTCAGCCTTTTTCTCACGCTGCTCCCAACTTCAGCTTGTACTTTCTGGCTTCAGACTGTTGACGAACTCTTTCTCAGCCTCACTGAGGGTGTGACTCAGATTTGCTGCTAGTGGCAAGAACACATGCACATTTTGATGAATATCTGGAAGGAATACTTCAGACACTATAATTTTGACCGTGGCAGCAAGGGAATTATTATACTAAGGCCAGCTTGCTCACTGTATGCATACGGCGCAGAGTTGTAGCAGGGGTGTGTATCAAAGGGGTGAAGCAACGCTACCACAAGGCTCCGTGCCTTCGCCTGATGACTTGTTTGCTCTGAGCACTGAAGCCAGTTTCCCCAGTGATGCTCTTCACCAGAAGCCTTTTTTACTGGGGGAACAGGAGAAAGAGAATCTTGGGAAAGTTCCTGTGATGCAACAGTGACAGCGGCATTTCTGTCCCAACCAAACCCCAAACAACAAATTGTCCCTCTGCACATTCAGGGAGAATATTCTGAAGACCTGTTGAGCACCAGATTGTTGGGATGCCCTATGCTCCCTCTCTCCTCACTCCAAACGTGAAAGAAAAGAGGACACGATGCTAGAAACCAACTAGCACTTCCTATTACATTTGTTATTGCTGATGCAAGTTTTAGTACAAAGAGACAGCAATGTCCTGCTAGATGGCTAAGTTCACAGCTAGGAAGAGTGCTGGTTCCCCTGCTCTTCGGCATTGAATGAATTCTGGCAATGCCGTATTGTCTGCGGGGAAAGCATTTGCTCAGTAGCCTTCTCCCCCTTGGAGCACTCTCTGCACCTCCTCTGTTTCCACTTTTATACTTTTCACAGTTTCCCGAAGAGGAAAAACACTTGCATGAGACAAACCCCAAAAATTTCACAGTATAACATATCCGTTACGATTTGTTATACGTTACATGATACATGAATTAAGTGCTATGACGTTATATGCTATATGAAAAGTAAAGCATTATACAACTTACAAAACTACTGTATTCATAGATTTGCATCTTACAAGCTTTATATCAAAGTAAAACTTTGATTTTTTTCATGGAAGCTTCTTCAATAATTAAGATTTATCAACATCCAACAGTCAAAAGCTATCAGATGTCAGTGTTGTCCTTGTTAATCCTTTTCCCCTGGGAAATGTCTTAAGGATCTGCAGGCTGCTGTGCTAAGCTCCCCTTCAGCCCACAAAATTCATCCAGATATCTGCAATGACAAAATTCCTACCAAATCATTTTTGTTCTTCTGGAAGGGACTGAACTCCTTGCCACTGAAGAGATCGCTTCGTAGTTAGTAGTCCAACAAGCACTCATAACAACGACTTATCAGTATTTCTCTGGGCCTTCTCCTATTTTCCCAACTCTCCCTGTAAACTTAACACTTAAAATTTAGTTATACAACTGGAATTTTAGCTGAGTGATTAGGTTCGATGGTGAGGGAAACATTGTTCTTGCACATCGTTGTTTCTGCTGCTTACTTAAAATCTCCTTCAGAACGGCTGAAGAAACTGCCTTCTGGACACAGAACAGCATCTCATTTACCCAGGAATGGTAAAATTGCCTCTTATGTGCTCTTTACTCTAGCAACAATCATGTAACCCAAGATGGTAACATGGTCAGTTAGGAATCACCTTGCCCTTCTCCAGCCTCACTAGGCCAGGACTATGTAAAACTCCACATCCATTTAAAGTTATTAAACTTTAATAATAAAGAAAACTTGCCCGGGTGTTCTCAGCTGCAAACTTTCTATTTGTCACCAGCTACTCCCAGACAGATAAACTCGCAGATGGGAGAGAGTGCAGATCAGAAACCTTCCGAGACTTGAGGTACAGAAATAGCACAGCAGAAATTCATTGCCTCCATTTCCCCCGGGCCTCATTAATGGGTAGTTACTTGTTTTCTTTGCAGGCACTTCAACATCTAAGGGCCACCCATTGTGCCCAGGAGCATGAGCATACCCACTTTGCTGCAGAAGAAAACAGAAGTGAGCAATCAGTAACATGAACTGAAGAAATGCAAAAGCGGGGCACCGAATTCAAAGAGCTACTACAGGCGTGGGAAGACAGGAGCTGCGAGACTCGATGTTCCTGAAACGACGGCACACTGTACAGAATCTCTGCAGATCACAGGCAACGGTGAGCATCGACAAGGCCCGGAGGGCGCTCGTGACGAGTCAGCGTCTGCACAGACACCGGTCATTTCACAGGGCTGTGCCATGTGCCATGTCCCCCGTGTGAGCACCCTCCGAGCCAGGCCCTGGCATGGGGCCTTTCACCAGCACGAGGGCATGTGCCGAGACAACAGCCCCCTCCTCCCCGAGGTGAGCCTCCAGCCCCCAGGCTCCTCACCGCCTGCTCCTCCCCACCACCGCCCGTTCAGGACCAACGTTGTTCCATGCCCCCGGGAGACGGACAATTTGGAGAAGGCACATAAGCACCTGGCACGTCATCCGTACAAAATACTGCGCGAAGAGGCAGCGGGGGAAGAAAAATGAAAGCAGCAGATACTGCTCGGTTTAAGATGCATGATTAAAAAAAAAAACCTCGACAGGTTGTGGGTTTTATTATATTTCAGTTTTAATTCCTTGCTGGCAGTAGCTAGTCTCATTTCATTGCCTTTAATTTCTCCTCAGGTCTAGCTGCAAGTTTAATACAGGTCTTTGTGCATGCTCAGGACTTGTTCACTTAATTGAGTGAAACTAGAAGCCACAGTTATGCCAAGAGGTTTTATTAGGATATTAAAGAATAATCAGCAATCTTTCCCCAACCTCTCCCCAATTAGACTGCACAAAGATTTAGCTGATGTTTTATTTAAGCGCAGGCATAATACACTGTCTACGGCAGTTCTTAAAATTAGTCAGACCTGAGAAACTCTACACGTACAGAGTCTCCTCACTCAAGAAAATGAAGGAAAGCAGTTTAAAACCCTGTTAACATCCGTGCCACCACTACGATGTACACCAGGAAATTCCAGGCCACAAAGCTGTGCCAGTATCACACATCGGGGTATTTTTCACTTGTGTTCCCAGTCCATCCTAACTGAAATCCCTGTTTCCTAGCCGTGTTGCTATTACACTCTATGATACATTTTCTAGTCACAGTACACTTCGCTGCAACAGCACTTCAGAACTATTTTGAAGGTAGAGCTCTCTTCTTCAGCCTTCTAAAAAAGGACCTCACCCCCCATTTAGCAGCTGAATAATTACTGGCTCCATGTTGTCTGGGGGCTGGCTTCGCGAGCAGGAAAAATTCGGCAGGATGCCCCACAAGTCAGTTTTGGCTTTCCTTTTTGCACTTTCTCCCTTAAAGAAATATATTCCTAATTGTCTTCCTCTTTCTTTTCCGTTCCTTATTGTACTCGATAGCCACCTTCTTGTGTTATGCTCCCCTATTCTGAACTTCTCTACCCAGTTACCTTCAACTACTTTTAGGACGCAGCTTGCCTTGTGTCATCCCTAAGGTCACGTAAGCAGAGCGAAGGGCAAATTTAAGCCATGAACTGAACCCTGAGGATGAGAAGCAGGGTGGGGAAGGCCTGTGCTGTTTTAGGAAAGGCAGTCTGGAAAACAGGAACAGAAAGCTCGGTTCCTGTGTATGTAAACGACTTGGGCCCGGTCTAGGGCATTGGATAACGGTGCATCTCGCCCACGCTGCTCTGAACGGACTGACTGTGCAGTCCCTGTAGACCAAATCCCTGCATTCAACAGAGCAAAGCAGCAAAGAGCTTCTAGCTTTAACAGCTGGCAATACAATACGCAAACCTCTCCACCACACTTTCCCTGATAGGCTCCCAACCTCACTGGAGGCTACAGTTTTGAATTCCTTACACTAGAGCTAATTCCACGATTAAAAAGGGAAAACCAGGTGTCCTTGGCTACAGCTCAGCATTCCACCCATACAAAAGCTCAAGAACATTTGCCCAACAATGTTCAGATGCAGACCAACAAAAGAATTTCTAACAAGAGATTTGCCAGACTGGAAGTGTAGTTAAACCATGTGTGAACATTGTTCTGCTCTATCAGACCTCAAGAACAGTTCACAGAGCCTAGAAATCATTTGTGTATGGTCTTGAAATTAAATGCTGCCATCAGTCACCTTTGCCACGCAGAATTTTCCTCCTTTCACACACACACTCACACACACATTCCTCAAAGGAGGCGTCCGGAGTTTTTGCTCTAATATCTGATGTCATTTCAAATACAGTTTGCCTTTATGATAACCATCGTTTTTTACACTGTACTTCAAAGACACCCTCCTAGTTGGGGTATATTGGTGGCTTGTGTACATGCCTGGCATGAACCTGTACCTCAACGCAGCAAAACTTTATCATTCTGCCAAAGTGTTTCACAACCTGTCCTCTGCCTGCCAAAACGTAACCCTTGAACGCAGACTCCGTATGATTTGCCCCTCAACTATAGATCCTGTCAACTTGCATTATCCATGGTAACAGTAATATTTAAGAAATACCCTCTAGCAAAAGGCTTACACTGTTTTTTTTAGCTTGAGCAGAATAAATACCAGATATCAACAGTACCACAAACATATCTTAATTCTGATAAACACCTCAAAGTGGACTTTTGTTTTTATAGTTCCTCAAACCTATTAATAGTTTACATCACATCCTTTACATTCATCTAAAAATTGCATTTTTTATATTAAGACCATCATCTGCTTAGTAGCAGCAAGTTGTAGGAAGAAAATTAAAAGAAGATAAACATTACTGAAGGGCTATTTCTTCTGCCAAAGTACAGTTAACCTTTTTTATTTCATCTTAAAATACACTTTCGATTGCCCCTGCCAACTCTTAGTTTACTAAGGAAAATCTGCACACAAACGTTTATAACTCAAATTAAAAAGTCATTAACATGTTTTAATGACAAAGAGAACAGAATTGGAACCTGGAAGGACACTGGAAATATGCAATGTTAATTGATTATCATGCCGAACTGATCTTTCCAGATGAAATAAAAGCAAGATCTGACAAATTATCTCCTGACTACTAACAGCCTCCAGTGAAATGATGACAACATGACGACATTGCTTCCTCTTACAAGTTCGTTTACAATACGCTTTGTTGATGATATTTAAACAACACCTCATGCCAAATGGGATTGGCAATGCCCATTGTATTAATCAGTCTTCTTGTTCAAAGTAAGGAAGTGTCCGTTCATAATTTTTCTAGGCTTCCTAGGAAAATAAACTTGTTTTATCATCTTGTCTACCTGCTATCTCTACCCAACTGACAGTAGATAGAAGTGCTGAAGAGTATTGAGGATAAGGCTGCTGCGAATAGTGAACAATTCAGAGGCTATCTTTATGGGGAAAAGATACAGCAGTAAGGGGTGTAGGGCATTCAGGCACTAACCCACAGAACATCATAGATGGGTATTTCTGCTGCTCAAGGAGAAGCTTTTTTTCAGCAGTCAGACTTTGGAGAATGTGTTGGTTTTATACAGTCTCCTAGGGTCAATAAAAAAAATATTTTTCAGCTCTTTTACAAAACTGGGACAAATACACACAAATGCAAACAAAACTGAAGGACAGAAGAATTCTCCCATTCAGCAGTGCTGCCACAGGTTTCACTTGTTTCTGCAGCAAAGGATATAACCCAGTGCTAAGAAATAACAAGAGAGATGTAGAATGAGAATCGATATTTTAACTGGTATGAGAGACAAATTACTTTATCTGTATACAGATAATGTGGAATCAGTTTTATACTGTGTGGTGTCAAATGACAGACAAAATAAAGTTCTTCATCAAAAGTCTGACATTACTACCTCTAAATTTAAAAGTAAAATCCAACTTCAAATGGGAGCACACATACTTTGGAAAGTCAACATTAAGTTCATTTGTATGTCAGCTAAAACAGGTTCCCGTGTGCCAGAAATAATTTCTGCCTAACTGTGTGCGCAGGTCCTCTGCTGGGCCAGGGAGCAAGAGCCGTACACTTGTGACCCACACCCTTAAATACTTCCCCACAGCACCAGCCAGGAAGGTACAGCATGCAGCCACTATAAACAGTACTTCATAACATCTGGAAGCAGCACAGCTCACTTGTCTCCCATACTCTTGCATGGGGCCACGAATTTCCTGGCATGCACTAATGTATAGCATTCTCCACAGAGTGGTCCATGACATCCAAACAAGCAAATGTTACTGCAAATAAGAAACAGTGGTATGAAATATATTCAATATATACACTAGAAATCTAGGAGGTATCATTTACAGACACTGTTATGTTGTTACAGGCTCCAAAGATACATCTTGCATTCATAGTCCTGACATGAAAAAGGCAAAACCATAGTATTTTCTTGCCTGAAACTCTGCTAATGGCAACACATACTTGCTGTTTAAAAATATCCCTTCTAAGTTCTCTTTTGGAAAACTATAAATAGTCTGTAAAAAAAAAGTTAACTTAACAACTCTTTTATTTGATTAAACAACAGACTAATTCAACATTAGGTGTGGTCTTAAGGTCACAAATTTCACAGACTATTAGGCAAAGAGAAAATTGAGGACAAAACCTTGCATGAAACACGTGTCGGTGTTTGTGATAGAGCTGAAGGAGTAAATATCCTCTTTCTAACAACTCATTACCACCAGCAAACAAATTTGCCTACATAGCTCAGCCAGTAGAGAGTTAAGGAAAAATCTTCTTGTCAAATAATTCAGTTGGACCAGTTCCTGCTGCTACCGAAGCCAATAGGAATGTTGCCCTAGAACTCAGTAAGAGCAGGACAGGATCCAAAGTTGTGGTGTGATCAGTTTTACTGTTTATATTAGTGCTACAACTATCACTCTTCAACTGGAGATGATGCTGTTGATGGTAATGAGACTTACCACCATCAGTTTCATTTGCAGGTTGGCAAATTTGAATTTTCTACAGCAGTGAAGTAAATTATATTGAGGAAAATTAAGGAATCAATTCACTGATCAGATTTTAACTTCTATTCTCATCAAAAAGTCTCCATCAGCGCAACTGTTGTCCTAATGCAGCTCTAGAAATTTACTCCCTGAAGTGATTTTTTAATATCATGTATATAAATACACACATTCATGGAAATTCCTTTTGAAAACGTTCACTTCCTTCTGGTTCCAGCCTAAACATAGATTTAGAAGGCCGTTTCGAAATCGGCTCAAAATCATTATCACGACTCAGCAGTGACACAGGCTTTGACAGGAGGTAATATTCTATCACCAATATTATCAAGACTGCTAAGCTTCACCAGTTTTCTGGCAGACCATCCTCCCGAACTAAAAGGGCATACAGTTTCCAAAACAAAGCTATGTTTTTATACCACATAACAAACTAACTTTTGAACCCTATGCAAACGACATTCAGGTAAACTGACATTCAGCTGTGGACTCAAACTCGCAGGGACCACGTTGAGTCCCTGTTAAAGAGGATTTGCGTCCTAATTAGCCACCGGCCTCGCAACAGAGCGCGCGGCTGCTGGGAGCACAGCCTCGTGCTTCACGGGTCCGGGCAGACTGGCCCCTCGACTAGACCAAGGCGTTTCTGCGCGACTGTGGGATGGAGCCAACTTGAGCTCCTGCCGAAATGCCACACCCTGACTCCCTTAGAACACGCTTTTTTGGCTGGCTTTAAGGAAGGCCAAGACAGACATCTTTGTACGTTTTGACGTGCATACATCTTCGCTTGCCGCAGAATCTGGGTTTGCCGTAACAAAACGCGTGCTCTGCTCCTGCCTTACACAGAAAGTGAAGAGTTATTTTTGATTGTGTTAAAAAATGTTAAGTGTAACAAAGTTACACATTTTATAGGACTCCTACTCACCTCCTCAGCACCACATGTATCTTTCTCTTTATTTCTTTTCTTGGCAGACCATCCTCTCCAGCTAAAGGACATACTGTGCCTAAAACAAAACTGTCTTTGTACGCCACATGACAAAGTAACTTCTGAATTTGTATGAAAACCATGGAGTTGACAGCTTCGGGTTTAAATGACAGATTTTTATAACATTATGTAATTATTACCATGAAATGCCACATTCATGCTGGGTAAAATTGACAGGAACATTAAATCAGTTAACATGTATGTATACACTGAAAGCCTTGAGGACACACAACTTCAAAGAACCTCATGGTCTGTTCAGCTCCAGCTCCACCCCTTTGGCATTAATTGAAAAGGAAGGTGAGATCTTTCTTAGTAAGTAAACTGGGGATTCCCTACTGATTGAGAAACACAGAGGTGGTGAAAAACTGACATATTTGGCTCCACGCCACCACACGTGGCTTCGCAAATACAGAACGCAGCAGCCACGGGATGCAATACCGTGTTCCAGCACCACATCCGACTCTCCTTCACGACTGCTGCGCAAATAAAGCATCTAGTTTGGAATTTTTACTCTCCTTTTCTCTTGATTTCCATGTTTTTCCACACTTCGTATTTAATATGTGAATAAAAGTTGTTCTGTGGTCATAATGTAATTGTGTCTTACAGACTACGCGGTCTCAAGACAGAACACAAAAAAGCTTACAAATATATAAATGAAGCTCACTGTTTTCTAGGGCTGTGTTTTAGCTGCTTTTCCCACTAAAAACCAGGAAATGTCACCAAAATGAACAACTGTTTAAGAATCAGTTAAATCTTCTGCAGAGTCACTTTCTGCAACAAATTAGAAAGCTTTCCGTTGAAGAAGATTTGTTTTCAAACAGGTCTTAAGACATATCCTTAACCTGTCCAAGAGTCTGTTTTTGTTGATTTGTGTTTGTTTACTCTGCTCCAAGAACAGAAAAGAGGTAAGCATTCTTCATGAGACTACCTGCCAAGGGGAACCATGGTCTGCTGATATCAAGCATACTTCAAATACTTCCTCAGCACTTCTTGGCAGCTGATCTCATCTCCCCTTTTCCGGAAGTCCACCCTTTCCAAGGTTTTCTACACAAAGTAAACGTCTCGCTCTAAGGACACGCAGTCAGTTTTTGTGTCTAATTATGCTAAAGCCAAATCTGTGACTTTTGTTATTGAGTACTAAATACGATAAATGTTTAGAGGGTCTCAAACCAAGATGCTAGCAGTAAGTGCAAAATAGCCTGTTACAGTATCTTCCTGTACAGATGTTAAGTTACAGTTTTACCTTAAACTAAGTCTGTCTGATGTCAAGCCATACCTGGTTTTTAGCATCTTCGATTTCCACCTGATATCTCTAGGCTAAATAAATTTTTGATATCAGTGTTGAAGAAAGTCAGCATTACTTTTTATTATGAACCTCAGAACTTCCATAAGAGGCACTAACACAGTTACCACGGTTGGCCTCAGAGAGGTTCTCCAGGGACTGCAGGTGAAAACCTGCTTCGAAAACTAAAGTACAGCACTGCCGGCCAAACCTACCTCCTGATAAGCACCAGAGCTCTTCAGTCCTGTTCAGCTCCACATTATCTTCCCTCTTATGTTTAACCACTAGCAAGAGAGCATTTCAACAATAAATATTCATCATCACATAATGTTTATTTCATTGCCCTTAGAAATAATTTTACACTGATATAACAGTTTAAATTTTCCAAGAACTTGACAAACATTAATTATGCTATTAAGTTACAATGTTTGTGAAAATATATCAATTAAAGTCAATGACAAAATCCTCTAAAGAAACTGAAAACCACATTAAATGGAAGAGTCTGAAACACACTGAGACAACAGGTCCTTATGTGCTGAAAATGTTCACTCCCTCTTGGACTGTTTAATTACAAGTGTCATGATTTAACAAAAAAAACCAAACATGTGAGACTTGCAGTCACACCGCATAAAATAAATATATATAACTTGGCACTTTCTCTTTAGTAATCAAGCACTTTCTTAATTCCATGGGGTTGGACTGAATTCTCACTGATTGTTAGTATTTCCCATGAATATACTAAAATAACTCCATACATATCTATATATACTTGCACAGATGCCTGAAGAGACACTGCAGATGTTACCTGCGCAGGCTTCAGAGGAGTATCACACAGGCCCATGTACAGTGTTCAGTGTTATTCTTGACTTCCAGCAGCCCCACAGTCCAATATAAAAGAATAGCAGAATTTATGAAGAAGTTGCAAAAAGTTACAATTCCTTAAATTCTCTTGTGATGCTACAAAGAAACCTGCTTAGCATATGTAACTGATTAACTCTTCAGTAACATAAGATAACCGTGATGGGCGAGATGTGACTGCATAATAATGTCAGAATATGAAAATATAATGTAACTGCAGTTTGCTTAACTTAACCGGGCTAGCTAGGCATTAATTCTACACCAAGGCTATTTAATGTGAATTGATGGAAGAACAAGCAGTACGCCACATCAGGACCCCCAGACAGGAATATGTTGTACATATCCAAAAGACTATTAACTTGGAGGATCCTACCATCTATCTTATTTTGCCAGCTAGGAAGCATAAATAGAAAGAGAAGCACAAAACCCCTTCGGTCGAGGAGAAAAGGGGAGTGGCAGTTTTCAGGGGCAGCCTGGGGAGCAGCTACGAGAGAAGCTCTGCAGAGGAATCTGAAGAAGCTGGACATACCAGACTAACATGGAAGTGAGATAGTGTTTTCCCTTCTACAGATTCATACCCAGATCCCCAGCCCTTGTGCTTTTCCTCATATAAATGAAAAAGCAAATACATTTTGTCCCCACGCACACATGTGTAAATTACTCCATATAGCACGTAAAATACAACACATTTCACAATTACCATTTTCTTCTGCCACCAAAGGGGAGGGCCATCATTGCAGCTACTCAAGCACACCTCTCCCTCATGTGACACTTGGACCAATAAAGCTATTTGCATTCATACTATTGAAACGTCTAATAACGTAGTAAGAATCAAGCTTGCCCGAAACAGCCTACCATCTAAATAGGAAGAAAAAAAAAATAAAAAATTAATAGAGAGAGTTCTAACCATTTGGATAAGTTGCACAGAAGGTGACAAAACCAGAAATAAAAAAAGTTTGGTTTTTTTTAGTCTTAACACCTTCACCTAGGTCATATTTCCTCACATTTAGAGGATCTTCCTTTAAAGCCTGATACCATACAGTAAAGACAGAGTTAGCTTTCAGCATAGCTATTTCATCTCAAACAGGGCCACTGCTTGGCTTGAAGCTATGCTACTGAATGGTCTTTAAATATGGAACGAGTTGCATGCACTAACTAGGAAGAGAAGCAAAAGAAATCTAATGGAAGTGTGAAATATTCATCAGGGAAATGTGGAAAAGCTATCATAGCAGTTTCTTTAAATGGCTTTGTGAATTTTATTCTTAAAGAGGAATGAAATTAGTTACTTAGTAAACTTAACAACGGGTATAAAAATAGCCAGTACAGAAATTAGAAACAGTCTTTTTTTAAAAAATAATTTAAAGGTTTTTTTCCAGTATTAATGACTTCCAAGGCCTTAGAATTTCTTCTGCTTTCCGTCTCACTGGCGCTCATTAGCACTCACTGCAGCAGAGTTGCCCCTGAATCATACTGCTAGGAGCTGAAATAGATCCTCAAGTTTGTCCAAAGGTGCTAGCAAGGCCTACGCACAACGCATTCAAACTTCTTCAGTTCAGTGCATCACCTGTGGCAAGGCAAAAGGTAGCCATGTGCTAAAAAGACAACTATATTGACACACTACTATTTGGGAATTAATTCATTACAGTCCTGAAACCCTCATTTTTGCAGTTTCATTGATTTGGCTGTTGGAGCAAAGTGTTACTTTCACCTGGAGTAAGCAGGAAAAGAATAAGGATGGAGCTGAAACTGAAGAGTCATAGGAATATCACCCTGCTAACAGAAAGAAGGTTGCTGCCTTTATTCTATATAACACAGTTCAAAATCTTTGCTACAATATTGTATTGACCTTTATAGAAGAAAAAGAGGATGTACGATTCCTGAAGCATGGGATCATTGACTTTGCTAACAGGAAAATGCACAAATTTAGTTCATGGTTTGGCATTTTTCAGTTTAAATAGCAAGAGGGAACATGCTTGAAAAGGATAGGAGCTAAAATGCTGAAAAAGATGAAGTCTCTGGTAAACTCAGCTTAGTCACAGGGTCAGTTTAGGGGCATTCCTTGTAATTTAATCTTTCATTTCTCTCAGATAAACAAGCCTAATTACTTCTTTCCTTCAGGATAAATTGAGAATGATGGTACTTAGTTTAAAGCTATTGTTTCATCTTAATAGCCCCTTGGTATGAAGAGACTTCAAAACTGTTAATATCTAGACTGGTAATAAGCCACAGGCTTCCTCAGACTTTTAACAGCAGCAAACATTGATTCTCTTGTCATATTTCAAAAGCCAAACCAGAGGTGACTAGTTTAAATTTGATACTCCCAGAGGAATAACTTCCTTCATCTATGCTATGATCTGGGCAGCTCTGCTATTACAAGCTACTCAAAGTAGTCTTTGTAAGCAAGAGTGCTTTATAAATGCCAGGTTTAACTGAATCCTGGACTGACACCATTTGTTTTTCTAATTACTGAGTTTTTTTCCTGTTCAATTAAAAGTACTATAAAGCGTTTTCACAAAATACAAACTAGCATTTTTCCTATATATTTCAACAGATACATGTAGCAAGAAAAACTCTAGAGACTGTCATCGTACTGTACGAAAAATACTCTTTAAGTGAAGGAATAGTAATTATTTCCATGGTCTTCACATCCTTCCCTTATGTGAACACCTCCTCAATCTGTCTATCAATTAGATCTCTTCAAATACTGAAGCAGAAGCTCTCATCTCTGATTTGGCACTAATGTCAGCCCCAATTAAGGCTCCCTAAGTTTTCACATCAGCATTTTTGCACATTCTTATCCTTGAAAAGAACTCCCTGCAATAAAACTATTCTTAACGTCTCCTTTGTCTACAAAAACTCGGCAGGCATTAGCCAGAAGGTCCGTTGAGAGCATTCCTCTCATGCTGACCAATGCTGTCTCCTTGTTTGCCCATGCTGCCCCTTCTGTATCATCGTTTGCCTCGTGTCTTTTACTTAAGTTGTAGGATCTCTGAGCAGAAACCATCTTACTGTTCTGTATCTGTGGAGTCCTGCGAGTAAGAACACCTACCTAAGTAAGAGCGTGATCAAAATCCTATTGCCTCTTGCAGATATGTAGAGCACGGTCTCTCTTTCAATTCTGCTATATTATTAGGGATTTCGTTGCAATATCTTACTGTATAAATACCATTATTCTTAACCGAAACTTTAACTGCATGTGTTATGAATACAGCCAGGCTGCAGGAAAGGATTCTCTCTGCCATTTGCTCAGAAACGTGGACCAATGATCTTACACAGCTGTAAGAACTCCCCACCTTAACCTTGGCTGGCCAGCCAGCTCACTGCAAAGTTAATTAGGATACATGGGTATAAAGGACATTCTTTGCTACAATAATGAGCTTTGTGTACAATTCTTTGTGTACAATAATGAGCTCAGCAAAATAAAGAGAACAATTCTGCTGCAGACACTTGGAAGTCTGATTCCATGTGCTCACAGATCAGGCAGGTCAAAGCCAATTTTCTTACACGCTCTCATTTGGAAAGGATTATTTACAGGTGATATTTTGGTTTATGGTTTAGTTTAAATATTGTTCAAATAAGAGAATGCATAATCCCCTCAAACCAAACAAGCAAACAAATCCCCAAAGTCTTGCTTAGCCTTTTCAAAACATAAATTAATGGAACAGCAGCAAAATGAATGAAATGTTTCAGCCCAACTAGATAGGTTTGGAAAGTAATACAAACTTGAGTTCTAACTAATGCAGCTTTAACCACGTCCATGGAACCTGCGCACATTAACACTTATCTGCACCTAAGCAATATTAAATTAGGTATATATTAGCAATTTTTGAAGTAAAAAATTAAGGAACACATTCTGAACTTTTTAGAAACTATGTCCCCGCAGTATGTTTCATAGACTTGTCAAAACTTATATGATCTGTAAGTAACGGAGTAAATACCTTAAAACCTGATTTTGAACTAAATTGAATAATTTGTGTGACTTACAAAACTATCCACTCATTTTCTTTGCATACATAACGAGGAATTTGAAGTCCCTAAGCAAATGTCAGATAATCCACAGATGTATTAAAAACATACTAAGTTACACCAGTGCTTGCACATCTTTTCTAATTATAGATAAGTATAAAAGAGTCAAATGCACAATCTAAAAAAAAAAAAAAAAAAAAAAAAAAAAAAAGCAGTGCTGATAAATCCCTGGTTCTGTTGACCAGAAGAATAGCTCTTGGTCTGGTTTGGCATTTGAAGTCTGACTCCTTTTCACACATCCCAAACCCCACACACATTCTATTGCTAATACTCAACACAATAGGACTAATACTGGCTGATTAGAACATGCTTCAATAGCATAATTCTCCAAAGAGAATGAATATCCTATAAGTTAAATGATGACACTAGGTCATATGAAATCCTAATTAGCTCAGCAGAAAAGAAGAAAGGCTTTAGAGATATGAAACTGCCAAAGCAAACCGTTCATAAAGGGGTATGATTTCCTCTTTGCCTCTCAATCTCATTTTTGAAATAGCTTCCTAAAGTAGCGTTTGCAAATACATCTGTTTCTGTACACAGGAAGGCTAATTGCATACTGAAGCGCTTGCTCACCTGATGATACAACGAATGCGTATCAATCTCAACTACCATGAATTAGGTTCTAGTTTTTAGCGTTCTTGCCATTTAGTTCTTGGAGGTTGAATCAGTGACAATGTTGTGATATTATATTTAAATGGCTTTTCAACAAAGACCAAAGCTATTTTTCATCCAGTGAAGTTAAGTGAACCTTCAGAAGACGCTAACTCGTGTTTGTTAATAAAAACTTTGCCTAGGGACTACTGTTTTATAATAGTGTCTGCTGTTTGCACCCTCTACCATTTTACAAAGTGCATTTCTTTCTTTTGAGCACACAGCTCTCCTGATGTGTGCAATTTCCTGTCCTTTGTAAGAAATTGCTTCTGAGTCTGAAAAATACTTCGGGTTGGGTTGTGCCTGTAGATCCAGAAGCAGGAGAACACTGGCTGAATGGAACAGTCCTCTGTTGTCTCCTTTGTCTCTTTCTCTAGTTCTGCAGTCTGGGGAGCAAAATGAGACTGGAGCAGATGGATGGAAGGGCTATCTAACATGCACTTTGCAGCCCTGTGGTAGTTACCTGGAAATTACAGTATCATTTATGACTGTACTACCTACTCAAACTAGCTTTACAACAGGTACCAGGAAAAGCATAAAACTCTTCTTCCACAAAGACCTGCTGGAGAAGTGAATTTATAGCTTTATTTTTAAAGACTACGTGAATGTTGTAGATGACTGTATAATGGCCATGAAAAGAAATGTTGTGCAGAAATGGAGTCTAAACATTCACCTGGACCCATCAGTCACCCATCCTCGGGAGATGAAGCTTGTGAATTGAATCCTGTGAATCCAGCTGGCAATTCCCTGGCTGCACCTCTTTCTTTCTCTCAGCACAGTCAAGGTGCTCAAAATCACAGCACTTACAGAATAAAAAGCTGGACGTACTTCACGAATTTTGCTCTTGCAATGAAGAATCTTAGAAGCAGCAGCAAATTGTCAAAAGAAATGGTAACCTGAAGCCACTTCTACTACAATTGTTCTCACAGAGACTGCCAGCAACAAATTAGAGGAAGTCAAGGCAAAAGAAGGGGCATGCAAGAATCTCTGGCTGCAACTGATTCTGCTACTTCTTTGTTTAATCATAATTCCAAGTGGCGGAAGTGGGTGTAGCAGGAAAAGCAAATAACAAGAAGCTGAATGATAGATTAAAGTCCTTTTTAATTTGGACTTAAAGTTTGACCATACTACCACGGAAAATGCTGTTGCACTTCCCATTAATTTGGATGCAAATTTTCCCAGCATATGGTTATGAAATTTTTAGAATACAAATCAGGGATAGCTACAGCAGCCTTGCAATTTTTTGTTGTGATGGAATTCTGTTTTCCATCTGTCAGAGAATAATTTTCTGTACAGTCACACCCTAAACTGAGGGGAAAAGAATGAAAAAGAACAGAAAGGAAAAGGGAAAAAAGGGAAAGGGAAGAAAAATCACCTACAATTGCTATTATATTTCTTTAGGTCCACTGCTATAGCACAACTGCAAAATGACTAACAGGAAATATTCAATGAAGCAATACCTGTATGTTTAAAGACTCTTTCAGATGTTTTTAAAATCAAAGTATCAAATAAAAACCCCTGCTGCTCTCTCCATCCTTATCTACACAGTCACTTGTGATATCATGTATCAAAAAGCATTCCCAAACTTCCTGAGTTTTGGGAATTCAGGATGATTTGAGTAATTCTGCTAAATGGATAAAGAACCAGAATCTTTCTGATGATGTCACTGGCAATGTAGAATTCACAACTCTCTGCACCTTCTCACTGGGCCTCAGTCAAAGTATGTTCATGTTGGCGTAAATCAAAAATTATTCCACTAATGCCAGTGGAATTAAACCAGTGTAAAATCACCATGAGGCCTTCCATTGCAATATTCTTCTGTCATGACTCAACATACTGTCAAGACTGCATAATAATAATCACAAATTAATTTGTATGCTCACCATTTAACTCTCAGAGAAAAAACACTTTCCGTCTGGGTTGGAAACAGTCATGTGAACTCTAGCACTGGCTGAAGAGCGCACAGCAGACCCAAGCTGAGGAGATGCTACACTCCTGTCCTCTTGAGGTGGAACTTCATGGAACGCTGCTACGGAACACCATGTTTCTGGTGGGCTCAGCAAAAGGAAAGCACTGTCTAAAGATCAATGACTCTTCTCTCGTTTGCATGCAACTCCCACAAATACCGTGAGCACAGTAAATGCAACATCATTTTTAAATAGAGGTGCTACATGGTGTCTCTGCAGAATCCTGAACTAAAACGCATTCTTTCAACACGAAATAGCACGTACAGATTCATCAGCTTGACTGAATTCTGAGGAGCTATATAACTGAAACGGATCACTTGCCCTACACAAGGATGATGACAACATGGTTGAAATTTAGCCCTAACAGAAGTTACCAATAGAACTGTGTCTGTATCGGCACTAACATGGGTGTAACCTGCTTTCGGTCAGAGCACAACTTCATTTTAAATGGACTGTTACCTAATAACTGTGGAAATACACCTCAGTGGGAACTATATGTAAACCAAGCTACAATCGCCACACACTTTCCCCCCCAACATTCATGTTCTTCACTTGCTCTCATTTATAAATCCACATGCAAGGCAAATTAAATTTTATTTTTTCAGCGGTACTCTCTCCATAAGCTCTGCGTTGGAAAGTACTGCATAGCAGTGGGAATCAGGGTGAAAACACTCTGAAGGAGAACAGCTTAAAAAGAGAAATTGTTGCTACCATAGAGAAAACTGTGGAAAAAGCCACACAGAGTAACAGTGGGTTCACACACTCCCAAAGCTGCTGACCAGTGAAACTGTCAAACCCAGCTTTTGTTCGTGTAAACAGAGGAAGACTGTTCCTATAACAAACTTGCCCCAATGTGCCCTGCAGGGATTCACGTTGCAATTCTTTATCAATTCCTGTCAGGCATTACTCTGCCAGTTTGTAATCCTATAGTAGAAGTCCGCAGAAAGAAATGTTCAGGAAAGCAAAAGTGCAACAGCTCATCTTTCTTCGCGCCACACATGCCAAAGCACTAGTAAAGCATTTTGCAGATATGTAAATGGTAATACAGCGGAATCAGATTTTTTTTTTTTAATTTGCTGACTATAATATATACAAGAGGATGGATTTGGAGCCTTGCTGAAGGTGGTTTGAGGAGCTTCTGGGTGACTTAGTTACTGTGTGGCACTGCAGCAATGATCAAAGAAGCTGGGAGCACTCTGGAGGAAGCTGTGAGGGACAGTCAGTATGGTTTTGAACAAAGACAGGGCCTCAAGAATCATAGGATACTTATACTTCTAATTTTTTCCAAGAAGGATGTTTGTTACTTAGGTACTGAGGATCAACTTGCTATAGCAGATGCAACCGTATACTAAAAAATGCACATTTATTCTCTCATGCATTTAAATTACTTGCAAAGTAAACATCCTGCGTTCACATGCACGTGTGCAACCACACAGCTCTGCATTTCTAAACACAGTCTGAGCCCACTCTGCTATGAGAAACACCACGTGGCCTGGCAGAAGGAGGATGAAAGAGAATTGTCAAAGTCAGCCCAACTCCAGTGAAAATTCTCTGCACCATTAACTTTACAGCAATGGGAGGTTATTTTTATATTAAGTTCATTGAAGGAATTAGAGTGAAAAGTAGGCATTTCCTGTTCATACATTTAGAGCATTTCAAGACAGGATTTTTTTTCCTTCTCTAAGGTCATTCAAGTACAGCATCTACCCAGAAAGGAATCTCAAGTCTGGCTGTCCTAATCAAACCTTTACCAGAAATCCCAAAAGACAGTTTGCAATGACAGCACTTACGTTATATATTCCATTGTCTTATACAGACAGGTTGACTTTGACAGAAGCAACAACCACCATTTCTAATGCTATTCATCTTCAAATGCATATCAAAACTTAAACCTCTAAAGTAGTTTGCTGGCTTCTTAGTCTGTGACAGTACACACAATTGTGCAGAGACAGAATTAGTGAGAATATCCAAACACTGGAAACAAACTTTGCGCTAGACAAATTGTAAATTATAATTCTCCATATCCAGCTTACATGCATAGCAAGAGGTTGACATGTGAATCAATTAGTGTCTGACAACTCCATCTAGTCCTAAACACGTGCCATCATCTCATCCTATAAATGTCATCTGCAAACTGCTTCTTCTCCCACCTGGCTCCGTGCAAAGAAATTACTGCTAGGACTGCAGGAAACCTTGTACGCCTTTAACCTCAAGAGAATTTGGAGGAAGGGGCAAAGCAGTAATTTTGTAGTACTTACACAGAAAATGGAAAGTGAGTGTAGCAATTGAGCATTTCCAAAAATGTTGGCCTATGGCAAAGCCACCACAGCCTTCAGATTTTTGTGGTCCAGAAAGCCACATATGTCTGTTGAACAGTGTGGGATGTGGAGATGTCAATGTGGGATTAGGTCATGGAGAAAGAGGAGAAGGAGAGAAGCCCATCTAAGTTTCATGCTACTTCTGTACTGGGACACTTAACTAACGATGAAAACATTTGTGCATGACAGACAAAAATGATGGATGGATTAATTATTTCCAAACATGCAAACTGATATTTGTTATCCAGAATGGAAACAAGTAAAGGAGGTCTAACGCTTTTCACTTTGTTCAATGAACTGGGAGGGTTAGATCCATCTCTTCGTTTCATAACATTGAGTACTTGCTACTTTTCATGTAAGTGGAAAAGGCAGTTATTTTAAAATATCATTCCCACCCAGGTTCAAGACATAATACCTGAAAGTTTGCCAATTTTTCTGGCACATCACCAGAAAATAGTACTGCACTATTTTCCAGGACTGCTCTGCCACTCCCATGTACTTTTGTCAGTTCAAATATTTTCTCAGAACTTGTTTTGTTAGAGAATTTTTACCTCCTTCAGAATGGCAAAGTTTATTCTGCAGACAACTAACTCAGGCCATGTTTGACCACACAATTTATATCCCTGAGTATAAATGCTGCTGCTATTGTTTGCAGTTGAAGACATAAATAATGCAAAAACGTGCTACTAAGTATGCACAAAGTTTGATCCCCTATGCCCAAAAGATTTTAAATTTTCATAAATTCAAGCAAATACATTCTTGCAATCAGAGCTCTGGGAAAAGTAGCTCATGGTTTCCTTTAAACTACCCAGGATTAGCTTGACTATCTATTTGTATAGTAGGTCAGCAGGGAGAAGGTACAGGTAGTGTTAGAAATGCTCATAGTAATGATCTAGTAAGTCAGTTTTTCCTCTGGGCCAACATAGGATAGGGCACTAAGGTACTGCTTTCAATCAGATAAAGGATAAAATGCCTTGAAAATGTGTGGCCATGAAAAAGCAAGGCATACGTGTCTGTGTTTCCATGCAGCCTGGTCATTTTTAAAAAATGAATAGCTATCTTATGCTTAACATTTTCCTGAAGTCATAAGTGCTCTATACAGTTGTCCCGCACCATTAAACTGTGACAATGTTGCAGCCTTGAGGTAGCTCCTTTTCAGTGATGGTGGAAGTGATTTTTGTGTTTTTTCCTTGTATAATTCATAAGTTAGCATGACCAGATTTTTAAATTGCAAAAGTAGGACACCTGTCACCACAGGGAAGCAATGGGGGAGTATGCAGTGTGCTTCTGACAGCTGTGGGCTTATGGTCACTAGAAAGATGCCTACTTGATTTGCTCTCCACTTTAGCATTCCAGACATTTGGCTCTGTCATCTTCCAAATGTCTTCTACAGAATATAACCTTCTTCCTCATTTCTAGCCAGTCGTATTCTTTCCCAGCTTGGCCAATAGCTCCTTCCTTTGAGTTACGGGGACCCACCTCAGCACATCAAGCTCCCATATCCAGCGACCCTTGTCTAGTAGCTAATGCAATATCTCAAGTTACACAACCCCTGCAGAGCACAAGAGCTGGCTCAATTGATTCTTGTAGAAGGATGGATTCCCAGTTTGCTGCTAACACAGGCAAAGATGGGCTGAGCTGGTGTCGCAACAGAAAGCCAGTACAAAGACATGAAGGAAAGCATAGCATGGGACAGAGTAATCAGAGACATCTGCCCAGCTGAAATGAAAATAAAATAGAATTAGGCAGATTTATCTAGGTGAGTCCTTACCACTGGGATATCCTGCTACCTAGATTAGTTCTCGGAGATTTCTCAGTGCAATCAACACAAGTACCTATGCAGATTTGGTTAACACCACACACATGTCTTTTTAGTCTCTTTTGATGCTTGTGTCTTAGTACTGCAAACCATTTTCTGGCTCTGCAAATGCAGTAGGAGATCATGAATAGATCTTCTTCCCTTCCTCTAGCACATTCGTGTTCATGTCTGTTTACAGTTCGGTACTGCTGCACTCACTGGCGGTGGCACAATATTACACAAGTATGAGGGTCACCAGGCTCCAGCCCAGGAAACAGTTGCTTCCTCAGCTCATGTGGCAGCTCCGTTTGTGACCACAAACAATAGCACAGGCTGCTAAGCTGGTTTCTAGAGCCATCCAGAATGCGGTCACAGTTTACCAGAGTCAGCTGCACAGGATTTGCTCAAGAATTTGCACAAAATTGCTCTGTTCCCTGGCACAGAAACACACCGCAGGGCCGAATTGCCGCTGGAAGTCACAGCGGGGCTCTGTCATGGAGCTGGCGGAACCGCGGCCAGGACGGAGGGGCAGGAAACGGGGCACCAGTGACAGAGCAGG